>NW_026867484.1:572329-684567 GCF_020745735.1 Hemiscyllium ocellatum | reverse complement strand
AGTCACCCAGTTTATGCTTCGGTTCCCAATATAGATGAGACCACTTTGTGAGCAGCAATGCAGTAGAGATGGTTTGGGAAAAGTGCAGGTAAAGTACCACTTCACCTGGAGGTAAGTTTGGGCGCTTAGATAGTGAGGAGGGAACAGGTAAATGGGCTGCGTCACACATTCAGCAGTTGCAGAGGAAAGTGGCGTTGGACTATTGGGGAAGGAATGGGGGGTGGGTTGATGGGGAATGAATGAAGTGTGGACCCAAGGCATAACTCCTGCCCATTTACCTATCTGCCAAAAAGAGGAATAGGTTAAGTGTGTACAAGGAAATTTTCTAATTCACAATGTGGATGTACCTACTGGAGAGGGTGCAAAACCTAAGGCCAGCAACCCCAATTCTATTAACATTAGAATCGTGATTGAAAATAATATATCAGATCTAAAAGTTGAAGTTCTAAATTGGAGGAAGATTCAGGTATTAAGCAAGATCTTACAAAAGCTGATTGGGGGCAGATGTTCGCAGGTTGCTGGAAAATGGAAAGCCTTCAGATATGAGATAACAAGAATCCAGACAAGTATATTTCAGTTAGGGTGAAAGGAAAGGCTGGTATATGGAGGGAATGCTGGATGACTAGAAAAAATGAGATTTTGGTTAAGAAAAACAAGGAAGCATATGTCAGGTATAGACAGAGAGATCGAGTGAATCCTGAGAGTATGAAGGCAGTACAAGCATACTTGAGAGGGGAATCATGAGGGCAAAAAGGGGGCATGAGATAGCTTTGGCAAATAGAGTTAATGATAATCCAAAGGGTTTTTATAAATACCTTAAGGACAAAAGGATAAAAGGGAGATAACAGGGGCACCTGAAAGATCAGCAAGGCGGCCTTGGTGTGGAGCTGCAGTAGATGGGGTGGGGGGGGGGGGTGGATACTGAACGGATATTATGCATCAGTGTTTACTGTGGAGAAGGGCATGGAAGATATAAAATGTGAGAAAGTAGATGGTGACATGTTGAAAAAATGTCCATATTACAGATGAGAAATTGCTGGATATCTTGAAATGCATAAAAGTGGATAAATCCCAAGGACTTGATCAGGAGTACCCAAGAAACTTGTGGGAAACTAGGGAAGTGATTGCTGGGCCTCTCACTGAGATATTTTATCATTCATAGTCGCAGGTGTGGTGTCGGAAGGCTAGAGGGTGGCTACTGTAGTGCCAGTATTTAAGAAAGGTGGTAAGAAAAAGCCAGGGAACTATAGACCAGTGAGCCTGACATCCGTGTGGGCAAATTGTTGGAGAGAATCCTGAGAGATAGGATTTAAATGTATTTGGAAAGGCAAGAATTGACTAGGCATAGTCAGCATGGCTTTAAGCTTGGGAAATCATGTCTCACAAACATGATTGAGTTTTTTGAAGAAGTAACAAAGTGGATTGATAAGGGCAGAGCATTAGACGTGATCTATATGGACTTCAGGAAGGCGTTCATCAAGGGTCCTCATGGGAGACTGGTGAGCAAGGTTTAATCGCATGGAAGCTGAAAATGTGTTGCTGGAAAAGCGCAGCAGATCAGGCAGGATCCAAGGAGCAGGAGAATCGATGTTTCAGGCATAAACCCTTCTTCAGGAATTCATGGAATGCAGGGACAACTAGCCATTTGGATACAGAACTGGCTCGAAGGCAGAAGTCAGAGGGTGGTGATGGAGGGTTGCTTTTCAGACTGAAGGCCTGCGACCAATGGTGTGTCAGAAGGATTGATGCTGGGTCCCCTACTTTTTGTGATTTATATAATGATTTGTGTGTAAACGGAGGAGGTATAGTTAGTAAGTTTATAGATGACACCAAAATTGGAGGTGCAGTGGACAGCAAAGAAGGGTACCTCAGATTGCAACGGGACCTTGATCATGGGCCAAGGGGCTGAGAAGTGGCAGATGGAGGTTAATGTAGATAAATATGAGGTGCTGCATTTTGGAAAAAAACAAATCAGAGCAGGACTTTTACACTTAATGGTACGTTCCTTGGAAGTGTTGCTGAATAAAGGACCTTGGAGTTCAGGTGGATAGTTCCTTAAACGTAGAAAACGCAGGTAGATAGGATAGTAAAGAAGGCTTTTGGTGTGCTTTCCTTTGTTGGTCAGAGTATCGAGGATAGATGTTGGGAGCTCATGTTGCCACTGTACAGAAAATTGGTCAGGCCACGTTTGGAATATTGCATGTTATTTTGGTCTGCTTCCTATTGGAAAGATGTTGTGAAACTAGAAAAGGTGCAGAAAAGATTTACAAGGATGTTGCCAGTGTTGGAGGGTTGAGCTATAGGGCGAGGTTGAATAGACTGTTTTCTCTGGAGCGTCAGAGGCTAAGGGGTGACCGTATAGAGGTTTATAAAACCATGAGGGATATGGATAGGGCAAACAGACAAGTTCTTTTACCTGGGATGGGGGAGTCCAGGACTAGAGGCATAGGTTTAGGGAGGGGAGTGAAAGATATAGAAGGGACATAAGGGGCAACCTTTTCACGCAGAGGGTGATGCATGTACGGCATGAGCTGCTGGAGAAAGTGATGGGGGCTGGTATAATTACAACATTTAAAATGCGTCTGGTTGTGTAGATGAATAGGAAGGTTTTATGGGGATTTGGGCCAAGTGCTGTCAAATGGGACTGGATTAGGTTAGGATATCTGGGCTGCATGGACGAGTTGGAGTAAAGGGTCTGTTTCCGTGCTGTACATCTGTGTCACTCTGTGAGACTCCATGGGATTATCTGCCCAAGAGAGCAGTTGAGACAGCTTCATGAAGTATATTGACGACACAGTTGGATGGGTTTTTGCATGGTAGGGGATTTAAAGGTAGTCGGGATAATGCAGGTTGGTGGAGCTGTGATCTTAATGAATGACGTAGCAGGCTTGACCAAATGGTCTCCTCCTGCTTCTGTTAATATGAATCTGCAATACTGCGTTTCCCCCGACAGGAGTTTTCCCACGGCACAAAGGAGGTTTTCTAAAATAAATTTGAACCCCTTGCTTTGCTTGAACTCAAACTGCATTGACTTGGAGGAGAGTGGGATTTGCAAAGTCTCCTCCCCTCCACACGTGCCTCAACTGCAGGACAGCTGTCCGGCCCGCCTCCATTGTTGACGTCACAATGCGGATGCAGCCCTGTCAGTTTCAGAGTGAAACTTCCTCTCTCTGGGCAATATCTGGGAGCAAAGCAATGTCACACCCTTTCCATATACCATCCTCCAGCAGCGAGGGGGGAGGAGAGGTAGGGGTGGGTGAAACACTGTTCACTTGTAGCAACTGGAGTGAATCCAGGGAGGGGGCAGACTCTCCAAAGGTGCTCAAATACTTTCTATCTCTCTTAAAACTATTTTCCTTGTGTATTCACTCAGTTTGGCACGTGTACAGTTTGCACTCTCGAAAAGGATTGCTTCTTTACTCATGTTCACAACTAAAAGGTTAGATTGTCATGGATCTGAGCAGCATTTAAGGGATTGGCACGTGTTAAAAAAATGCAGGGAGGCTGGGGCATGTGGCTCGTTGGTCTAGGGGTATGATTCTCGCTTCGGGCCTCCTACTGCGTGGATGTGCGAGAGATCCCGGGTTCAAATCCCGGGCGAGCCCTTGCTTCTTACATTACCTTGTGCGAAAACGGCCAATCAATTCTCTCAAAAGCAGCTTCGTTCAACGAGATCCGACTTCCTGAATCAGGCATGGGGCAGAGCTACCATTACAATGAACGCGGCAAAGGCAGCACTTATGCAAAGCGAAAGTAAGTTTTACTTCACACAGAGGGTGGTGGGCGGTTGGAACGCGTTGCCAGCAGAGGTGGTAGAAGCAGGCACGGTAGATTCATTTAAGATGCGTCTGGATAAATGCATGAGTGGGTGGGGAGTAGAGGGATACAAATACTTAGGAATTGACCAACAGGTTTAGACAGTACATTTGGATCGGCTCAGGCTTGAAGGGCCTGTTCCTGGGCTGTAAAATTTTCTTTGTTCTTTGTTCTATATGATGTATATCTGATATTGTTGGCTGTAGTAAAAGTTTCTTTGTAATTATTATTCACCTTCTAATGTAGTAATGGAGTTACGTCCTTTTTTGTCATTTTTTTAAATTTAATAGGCCAGCAGGAAGTCATTCAGCAATTTTACTGCCCTTCTTTCCTCAAGCAGCCTTAACATTTCATTTTCATATCCTTGATTCAGCTCCATTTCCAGCATCTTTGTAGGCAGTTTGTTCCATGTTATTGTCACTGGAATGAAGTTTTCCTCCATACATACCTAAGCCTATCTGGCTGCATGAGGGTTTTCAGGTTTCTGTGGCCTGGATAATATGTGATCAGCAGGCATCTGGCAATCTAAAGGAATTGCCACCTATGTTATGTTCATTTAACTGTACTGACAGTGATCACTTATTTTGTGATTTTTCTTTGCAGGAAGACGTGCAGAAAGAAATCTGAAAGCAAATGATACATCAACTTCTGACAGAGCCACTTGATTCATTGGACCTTGAATATCAGCAGCCATTCCAATCAAGAAGACATGTTTGCTTGAGAGATTTTGGACGCTGGTGTGACAGGAAGAATACTGAGACACCCGAGTGAGGGAGATTCAGTGCGCTGACTGTGAAAAGTGCTTCAAACCATTTACTCAGCTTAGGGGAATCAAACTCTCACCCCTCACGGTGGGGATAGACTGGTAATTTCAAACCCAGAGTAACACAAGGAAAGCTCCTTCAATGGGGAAACCGTGGAAATGTGGGGACCGTGGGAAAGGATTCCCTTCCCCATCCGTGCTGGAAACCCACAGACTCATTCACACCGGGAGAGGCCATTCACCTGCTCAGTGTGCAGGAAGGGCTTCAGTCGGATCAGCCATCTGCAGGCGCACGAGTGGGTCCACAAGGGAGAGAAGCCATTCGCGTGCCCCATGTGCAGGAGAGGGTTCACTCAGTCAGCTGCACTGCTGACCCACCAGCGGCTCCACACCAGAGAGAGGCCATTCACCTGCTGTAAGTGCCGGAAAGGATTCACCTGCTCCTCCCACCTGCGGAGGCACCAGTGAGTTCACGCGCCATCGCAGGGGGATTGAAGGAGCGATGGCTGAGTGCCAAGTGCTTATGCATGAAACGCGATTCTCCTGCCCCTTGGATGCTGCCTGACCTGCTGAGCTTTTCCAACACCACGCTCTCGACTCTGATCTCCAGCATCTGCAGTTTTCACTTTCTCCTCGAGGGCAATGTTGGACTTGTCTTTTATTCACTCATTCACTCCTTACAGCCTCTCCTTTGTTGTGGCCTAACTGCACATACATCAATGCAAGTTTCAGAAAGATTTTTGCAGCTTTTTTTTGGAAAAAATAACATTCTTCCCGACTTTAACGAAGTTTCTGAATATACGGTTTTAGTTAGTCTCAATTTTAAATATCAACTATTTCCCACATGCCGTGTTTCCCAGGTAAAGTCATCACCATCCATTCTCTATCTCCCCTGAGAAAGACTTCATACAGCGATCAAAGAGGGCTGAGGCACGAGAAAGGACGATTGTGGGGGTGCGGGGGATGAGGGGGTCGCTGGGGGTGGTGGAGAAAGGAGGGAAATGGACTGGGGAACAGACTGGGGTTCAGAGGGTTGCGGGGAGAATAGAGGGTGCAGTGTGAGGAGAGAGAATGGGCAGGGGGCAGTGAATGGAGAGAAAATGGACGGGGAGCAGAATTTGAAGAGAGAGACGGCACAAATGCCACATTCTCCAGGCCTGGTGTCAATGTCCCACGAACTGGAACCCACTCCTCCTACATTTCTCACAATACACGTGGCTAAGGCAGTGGAACCATATCATCCCTACAGGCCATTCACACCGACCTTCCCAACAGCATCCCACTTACTCACTCGATTAGGCTACAGCCCTGCAGTTCCCCATGGCTATTTCCTGATGAAGGGTTTTGCCTGAAACGTCAATTCTCCTGGTCCTCGGATGCTGCCTGACCTGCTGTGCTTTTCCAGCTCCACACTCTCGACTCTAATCTCCAGCATCTGCAGTCCTCACTTTCGCCCAGTAAGGGGTAAATGTTCTATTCCTAGTTTTTCAGATCTTTTAAAATCTTTCTCCCACACCCTAAGCCTTTACCCTCTAGTTTTGGAATACCTCTACCCTGGGGAAAGGACAGAAACGTTGAGCAGCCAGACAAAATGCAAAAGAAATAAAATGTCGAGGCACAGGGAAAAAAATTGGCAAAATAAAATAGCGTCGGCATTTGTCTCCCGTATTTGCATTTGGACGCTTAATATTTGTTATGATCGGGAGGTGCCCGTGTTGGACTAAGGTCTACGTGCTCAACGTTGGACTGCTGTGCTGTATCAGAGTTGAATGTTGTGGCGCTGGAAAACCACAGTAGGTCAGACAGCAACTGAGGAGGAGGAGGGTTGACGTTTCGGCCACGAGCACTTCATCAAGAGTGACGTGTGGATAGGCAAAGGGGCCTCAGTGTCCTTCTACACCAGTCACTGCCAGTTGTCAGAAAGTGCAGCAAGCAATGAGCAAAGCAAGTGGTATATCAGCGAGAGGAATTGAGTTCAGAAGTGAGGATGTCTTCCTGCAGTTAGGTCGGTTATTGAATTTATTCAAGGTTGAGTTCATGTGACTTTGAAGAACGAAGAAGTTATGGGAGGAGGCAAGAAAATGGTTTTAAGACCAGTACAGAGCAGTTACAGAGTCATACAGCACAGAAACAGACCATTCAGTCGAACACGTCCATGCTGATGGTGTTCTGAAACTAAACTGGTCCCACCTGCCAATGATTGGCCCATATCCATCCGAACTGTCCCTATTCATGTACTTATCCAAATGCCTTTTAAACATTGTAACTGCACCAGCATCCAGCAACTCCTCTGGACATTGATTCCTCACACGATCTATTCTTTATCTTTTAGAAAAAAAGGTGCCCCTCATGTCTTTTTAAAATATTTCTTTCTTCACCTTCAAAATTTGCTCCCTAATCTTGAAACACCCACACTAGGGAAAGAATACTTGCCGTTCACCTCATTTATACCTCTCATGATTTTATAATCCTCTCTAAGGTCACCTCTCAATCTCTGATGCTCCAGTGAAAAAAGTCTCAGCCTATCCATCTAGATGCAGGTATGTTTATATCCAGTTATGAACTGTTCACTGCTGGTGCCAGCTGGAAATATAAATGACCTATTCCTGCTTCCAATTCTCTCACTGTGTCCAGGACAGCAGGAGACCATACAACATAGGTGCAGAAATTAAGCCATTTAGTCCATCAGATCTGCTCCACCATTCAATCACGGCTTATATGTTTCTCAACCCCATTTTGAAATATGGATTTTGGAAAGGCAGATCAGAGCAGGATCTACACATTTAATGTGAGTGTTGTTGAATAAACATACCTTGGAGTGCTGGTTCATAGTGGAGTCGCAGGTAGATAGGATAGCAAAAAAGGTATTTGGTATGTTTGCTTTTATAGGTCAGTGCATTTCAATATAGATGTTGGGAGGTCATGTTGCGACTGTACAGGACATTGATTAGGCCACTTTTGGAATACTGCATTCGGTTCTGGTTTCACTGCTACAGGAAAAGTGTTACGAACTTTTGCAAGGATTTGGAAAAGATTTACAAGGCTATTGCCAAAGTTGGAGGGTTTGATCTCTTTGGAGAGGCTGAATCGGCTGGGCTGTTTTTGTTTGGATCATTGGGGGCTGAGGGGTGACTTTATAGAAGCTCATAAGGAGCATGGATAGGGTGAATAGCCAAAATCTTTTCCCCAGAGTGGGGGTTTCCAACACTCGAGGGCATAGGTCTGAGGTGAGAGGGGAAATATTTAAAAAGGAACTTTACAGGCACCTTCCTTACGCAGAGGGTGTTGTGTGTATGGAAAGAGCAGCCAGAGGAAGTGGTGGAGGCTGGTATAATTAAAGTATTTTAAAAGGCATCTGGTAATAGGGAGAATTGAGAGGGATATGGGTTATGTGCTGACAAATGAGACTATGTTAATTTGGGATATCTGGTCAGCACGGACAATTTGGACTGAAGGAAAGCAGAAGTGTCATTGTGAAGACTGGACTTTCAGAGCAGCGTTCAAGGATGTTTCATCCTTACTGGGAGCAGAAGCTACAATGAAATCTTTCATTTGTGAGACAGCAACTGAGTGAGTGAGGACATCCAGAATATTGGTGGAAAGTGGGTATTTGTTTTAATGTGGAGTTGAAGTGATTGAAGTAAAGTGTGCTGAGCAGGGAGCCTAGTGAAGGGTTAGGTGAGTTTTTGTTTTAAACTGCTCATTTCTTTCAGCCTCCAACATTGTATTCCCAATGCTGTCCATCAGTGGGAGCGGTGAATCAGTAACGTAGCGTTAGAAGCCTTACGATTTTCAGTACTGCAGGTATTGCATTGTCTCAACAGCATTGTAAAGGTTACTGGCAGCAGCGGGAGGTGTGGGCTGGATTCACTAGAAATGATTAAGCAGTTAGATAACACACGTACAAGAGGGCAGGGTGGGACTTGTCTTTCGATTTGCAGAAGGTGGGAGTTTCTAGTGCTTCGGTCCATGGCAAACCCAACTGCGGTAAATCATAGAATCACTACAGCGTGGAAGCAGGCCATAAATCGCATCAAGTCCACACTGACCCATCCAACGAGCATGCCACCCAGACCCACGCTATCTAGTCGTTTCTGCCGGTGAGTGAGACTAGGTCACAAGATTAGGGAGTAGGTTTAAGACAGAGGAGAAGGAACTGCTTTTCCCGGAGAGTGGTGAATCTACGGTAATCTCTGCCCAAGGAAGCAGTAGAAGCAGCCCTATTCAAGACATAGTTCGATGGGATTTTGTATAGTAGGTGAATTTAGGATAGTCAGGATGATGCAGGTAAGAGGAGCTGAGACGATGGATAGATGAGCCATGATCTTAATGAATGGTGGAGGAGCTCGATGGACCAAATGGCCTACTCCTGCTTCTATTACTGCGAATGTATAAACATGCATTTTTCATGGCCAATCCGAATCAAGGCAGGTGAGCAATGTAGTGATGTGGAAAATGAACATCAGAGAATGATAGAAAGGGACACGGAAAGTAAATGTCCCAGTCCAAAGATGTGCAGGTCAGGTCAAATGGCCATGCTAAATGGTCCATAGTGTTAGATTCGTTAATCAGAAAGAAATGGGTCTGGGTGGGCTACTCTTCAGGGTGTCGGTGTGGACTTGTTGGGCCGAAGGGCCTGTTTCAACACTGTAGGGAATCTAATCTAATCAATCAAACCTGGATTCTACAGAACACAAAAACTGAAACTGAAGACTGTCTGGCTGAATGTGTGCTGCAATGTAACAAAACTGAATGAATTGTCTGCACACATTGAAGAGAATAATTATGATCTGAGACTCCTTACAGGGACATGGCTTCAGGATGACAAGGATTGGATCTGAATATTGAGGGGGTACGTGACATTCAAGTTGAATAGGAAGCGAGGTAAAGGTAGAGGGTTGGCACTGCTAATCAAAGCACTAATAACATGGTACTCTGGTGTCAGCTCGGATTCCAGGTCCTGATTTCTCTGTCCTCTTCTCCATGTTCCCACAGAGTAAGATGTTGTCTGTTCTCAGCTCAGCTGGCTTTCTGCTGAGCCCCTTTTACACCTTCCAGAGCAATAAAACATTCAGTCGATCAAGGCCCAATCCACCATATTCTCAGTCTGATAACCTTCCAGACTGAGAGAGTCATCGGAGCAGGGAATAAAACAAGAAAAATGAAACAAAATTAGACATAAATGCACATTTGGTGCTTAAAGTGTGTTAATTAGATAGTAGAACAGAATTAGAGGTCTCCCAGGATTCTTATCATCCCCTACTTGAGGAATTCTCTCTCCCTAACAATATTTACATCAACAGAAATAAAACGTCTTTTATCAAATAGACATAGAGATATACAGCACGGAAATAGACTTTTTGATCCAACACATCCATGCTGATAAGATGTCCTATATAAATCTAGTATCCCATTTGCCAGCATTTGGCCCATATCCCACCAAACCTTTCCTATTCACACACCCATCCAGATGCCTTTTAAATGTTGTAATTGTACCAGCCTCCATCACTTCCTCTAGCCTACTTACCCTATCCATGCCCCTCATAATTTTATAAATGTCCATAAGATCACCCCTCAGCCTCCGACACTCCAGGGACACTCCCCATCCTATTCAGACTGTCCTTATAGCACAAACCCTCCAACCCTGGCGACATCCTTATCTATCTTTTCTGCACACTTTCAAGTTTCACAACATCATTCGTATCCTATCGTAGGGAGACCAGAATCGAATGCAATAATCCAAAAGTGGCCGAACCAATGTCCTGTACAGCTACAACATGACCTCCCAACTCCTATACCGATAGCATTCAATGAGCCAAATGGCCTATTTGTGCATTGCAGCGATTTAATGATTTGACACTCTGGAGGCAGGAAATATGTTTCCACTGTTGGGTGAGTCCTGAACCAGAGGACACAGCTTAAAAGTAAGGGGTAGGCCATTTAGGACAGAGATGAGGAGAAACTTCTTCACCCAGAGAGTCGTGGGTGGGTGGAATGCTCTGTCCCAGAAGGCAGTGGAGGCCCAGTCTCTGGATTCGTTTAAGAAAGAGTTGGATAGAGCTCTCAAGGATCGTGGAATCAAGGGTTATGGAGATAAGGCAGGAACAGGATGCTGATTGAGGATGATCAGCCATGATCATAATGAATGGTGATGCAGGCTCGAAGAGCAGAATGGCCTACTCCTACACCTATTGTCAATTGAGTTCACGTGACATTGCAGGATTGAAGGAGAGATGGCTGAGTGCCATTATCGACTGGACTAACAACCCAGTTCCGGGGATTCCCGGGGTTTGAATCCCGCGGAGGCAGTTGGTGGGATTGGAATTCGGTCAGAAATTTGGAGTTCTGAATCTAATAATGAAACCATTTTTGGGGGGAGAAACTGTCATCTAATTTACTCATGTCCCTTTTAGGAAAGGATTCACTCAGTCATCTCAACTGCATCCTTTATCCGGTCAGGCGTACACCTGACTCCAGACCCACAGCAGCATGGTTGACTCTTGACTGCCCCCCATGTAAAATGATGGGAGTAACCTAAATGGGCACAGTGTGTAGGTTGAAATTGCTGAGTGAGGCAATACTTCCTTCAGCTTAAGGCTGTACCAAGGACCAATTATGAAGGGACAACTCTGTGCTGACCAACAGTAAAGGAAGTAGAGTTGGAAGGAGTGTGTGAGCTTTGAGCTGTTTTTTAAAAAAAGCTTTTTGCATACACCTTTTTTTTTGCTGAGGAGATCTGAAGCTGTAACAAAGTTGGGCGGCAATAAAGGTAACTTGAACTTAACCCCAGTCTCAGACTGTCAATGATAGCTGTGAGATCCAATAGGTTTTTGCTTTAAAGCTGCACATTTCTTTCAACCTCTTGCACTAAGTTTCCAACATCGTGTATCAGAAGGAGTAGTGAATGAGTAGCTAATATCATTAGAAATTGTAAACTTTTCATCTCTACAGGTATTGCATCATTTCATCGACATTGTAAGGTTTACTGGCAGCACCTGGAGGTGTGGGATGTATTCACGAGAAACAAAGTTTAAAATCATACAACACCAGGTTATAGTCCAACATGTTTATTTGGAAGCACTAACTTTCGGAACACTGCTCCTTCATCAGATGTTTGTGGAGCAGGATCATAGTAAAATTTATAGCAAAAGGTCGCAGTTTCATGCAACAGAAATGATATAGAACAAACTTAGATTGTTGTGAAATCTTTCATCTTTTAGGATGGGTTGCAGGTTTTGGTTCATTAATATGTAAATCCCAGAACTTGTTTGAAGACACATTCTCGAGACAACTTAAGGTCTGTATCCCAATCTTGAGTGAGACTGTTTCTATTTCCAAAGTAGGAATTTATAAAATCTCACATGGATTGACTGCCTGTAGATTGTATTTGGCTCAAAAAGCGCACAATGTATTTGCAAATACAAAATCACACCAAAGCCTTATATGCAAGTGTGCACGCATGAGAGTATGTGCGAGTGTGTGCGTGCTTGATAAAGTGTGTGAGTGATAGAGTATCAGCCTGTGAGAGGGTGTATATGTGTGTGTGTCAGAGAGGGATCTGTGTGAATGTGAGAGTGTGTGCTTTGTGTGGGTGTGAGAGAGCGTGACAGTGAAGTAAGGTTACCTGTCATGTGACATGAATCCAAGGTCCTGGTTGATGCCATCTTCATGTGTTCCGAACTTGACTACCAGCCTCTGCTGGACCACTAAAACTGAATAAGCAGTTACATAGCACACATTGGAGAGGGCAGGGTGGGACTTGCCTTTCGATTTGCAGAAAGTTGGAGGTTCTGGGTGCTGGAAACTAGGGAAAACACATCATGGTGGACCTTCGGCTCAGAGAGATGCAGATAGAAGCCAGGCTGCAGACACGTTGGGGGAATCATCAAACCCCCTACACTGTGGAAACAGGCCCTTTGGTCCAACAATCCACACTGATCCCTCTTACAGCATCCCACCCCATAACCTCCACAGCTAATCCCTGAATTTAGAACACACAATCCACTCTAAGCTGCACATCTTGGGACCTTGGGAGGAAACCAGAGCACCCAGAGATTGAGGAGGGTGTGGGTGTGGGGGGGGAGGGGGTAGGAAAATGCAAACTCCACACAGACAATCACCCTGAGGGTGGGATCAAACTCAAGTCCCTGGCACTGTGAGGCAGCGGTGCTAACCACTGAGCTGCTGCCGCGCCGCCCACAGTCTTGGATTGAAGGAATTGATTGACTTCATTCCAGGGTTGAAGGAATGGATTAGCTTCATGCCAGACACTCCAGCCCGTTTGGGGAATTGTATTTGCTTCCACAGAGTTTCCATGCTGCAGGGGCCATTGCGTCTCAGCAGCTTCAACGATCCAAAGAAGGGCTCGTCTACAGCGAGAACTCTAGTCCACATTTCGCTACAGAGTTAAAGTTGTCTGCACAGTCAGAACCCTGGAACACTCCCACGCAGGCTGCGTGTAATCACGGGACTTCTCAAGTCACGTTGATGCTTGAAATAATTTCCCCTCCTGGATTCAAACGCTGCTGATATTCAGGCCCTGAGTAAATTTCTTTTACACGCCTGAACAGCAAATCCTCCTCTGCTAATACCTTGAGAAAACAGATCATTGCTGTCAGTGCAGGGCAGGAAATAGGATCGGAGAATTCTAGTTTGTACCGAACAGCCTTCCCTATCTCCTACCCAAAGTCTCTGTTTCCCAATTCCTCCACCTTTCAATGGATTCCAACTCGAATTCATCCTTCCATCCTCCTGTTTTTGCCTAGCTCCCCTCACCGGAGAGCGCTCTCAGTTCAGTTTCTTAGTCTCTTCTTGCCACTCCCAGTATATTTCCCACATCTTTATTTAATTTTTAAAACAGAAAGGCAGTGGTTTGCTGATGCCAGGATCTGAGGGTAACTGCGCTCACGCTCCAGATTCTCTCTCGCATCATTCACAACAATCTGCAGTGCACATGTGGAAAGAAGGGGATGCTGGGAGTGGGTGGGACGCATTCACCAACTCCCCATTCAATCAAGATCCAATCATGCCCACAGCGCCCCCAGTCTATTCTCTCTCACTATTCCTAGCTTCCCCCAGCCCTTTGACACACATGCCACTCTCTGCACCTCCGTCCATTCTATCTCCATACCCTCTGCCCCCTGTCCAGTCCAGTCTCTCATCCACCCTCTGCCTTCCTACATCCAGTCCCTCTCCCCACACTCATTCTCTCTCTCCTCCCACTCTCTGCCCCCCTCCATTCTCTCTCTTCCCCCACCCTCTGCTGTCCATCCATTCCCTCTCTCTCCCCCACCATCTCCTAACATTCATTGTTGCTCTCTTTCTCCACCACCCTCTGCCCCCCTTCCATTCTCTCCCCACCCACTGACCCACGTCCATTGTCTCTCCCCACACTCTGCCACCCCATTCTCTCTCTCTCTCTGACAAACGTTCTGCCGCCCATCCTGTGCACCCCCAGAGTTTCTCTAACTCCAACACTCTGTCCCCATGTCCATTTCTCTCTCTCTCTTCCGCCTCGCCTCTGTTTCCCATCCAATTTCTCTACCCGCACCACCCCGCTCCCCCATCCTTTCTTGTGCTTCGAACCCTCTTCGTTCACTGTATCAGCCCTTCTCAGGACAGAGAGAGAGCGGATGGTGATGACTTTATAGGGAAAAAAACCTACCCAGGTAAGCTTGCGCTACACCAGCTTCCGGGTCCGCTCCGCGCCTTTTTCCAATAAAGGCGCGCAGGTAAGTCCCGGAGATGTGACTTGACTCTCCAGTCTCCCCAATGTTACAGAGATCGGATCAAGTCTTCTTACTGCCGCAGCCCGGGTTCGATTCCCGGGCAGCGAGGCAATTTTCAGCGCAGCTACAAGAGCGGATTTACGTCTCCCTGGTGGTCTCGTGGTTAGGATTTGGCGCTTTCACCGCCGCGGCCCGGGTCCGATTCCCTCTGCAAATGTGTTGCTGGTCAAAGCACAGCAGGCCAGGCAGCATCTCAGGAATAGAGAATTCGACGTTTCGAGCATAAGCCCTTTATCAGGAATAAGAGAGAGAGAGCCAAGCAGGCTAAGATAAAAGGTAGGGAGGAGGGACAAGGGGGAGGGGCGATGGAGGTGGGATAGGTGGAAGGAGGTCAAGGTGAGGGTGATAGGCCGGAGTGGGGTGGGGGCGGAGAGGTCAGGAAGAGGATTGCAGGTTAGGAGGGTGGTGCTGAGTTGAGGGAACCGACTGAGACAAGGTGGGGGGAGGGGAAATGAGGAAACTGGAGAAATCTGAATTCATACCTTGTGGTTGGAGGGTTCCCAGGCGGAAGATGAGGCGCTCCTCCTCCAGCCGTCGTCTAGTTGTGTTCTGCCGGTGGAGGCCTTATTTTCACTATGGACATCCAGTCCCTGTACACCTCCATCCCCCATCACGAAGGACTCAAAGCCCTCCGCTTCTTCCTTTCCCGCCGCACCAAGCAGTACCCTTCCACTGACACCCTCCTTCGACTGACTGAACTGGTCCTCACCCTGAATAACTTCTCTTTTCAATCCTCCCACTTCCTCCAAACTAAAGGAGTTGCCATGGGCACCCGCATGGGCCCCAGCTATGCCTGCCTCTTCGTAGGATATGTGGAACAGTCCATCTTCCGCAACTACACTGGCACCACCCCCCACCTTTTCCTCCGCTACATCGATGACTGTATCGGCGCTGCCTCGTGCTCCCACGAGGAGGTTGAACAGTTCATCAACTTTACTAACACCTTCCATCCCGACCTGAAATTCACCTGGACTGTCTCAGACTCCTCCCTCCCCTTCCTAGATCTTTCCATTTCTATCTCGGGCGACCGACTCAACACAGACATCTATTATAAACCGACTGACTCCACAGCTACCTGGACTACACCTCCTCCCACCCTGCCCCCTGTAAAAACGCCATCCCATATTCCCAATTCCTTCGTCTCCGCCGCATCTGCTCCCAGGAGGACCAATTCCAACACCGCACAGCCCAGATGGCCTCCTTCTTCAAGGACCGCAGATTCCCCCCAGACGTGATCGACGATGCCCTCCACCGCATCTCCTCCACTTCCCGCTCCTCCGCCCTTGAGCCCCGCTCCTCCAACCGCCACCAAGACAGAACCCCACTGGTTCTAACCTACCACCCCACCAACCTCCGTATACAACGTATCATCCGCCGCCATTTCCGCCACCTCCAAACGGACCCCACCACCAAGGATATATTTCCCTCCCCTCCCCTATCAGCGTTCCGCAAGGACCACTCCCTTCGTGACTCCCTCGTCAGATCCACACCCCCCCACCAACCCAACCTCCACCCCCGGCACCTTCCCCTGCGACCGCAGGAAATGTAAAACTTGCGCCCACACCTCCACACTCACTTCCCTCCAAGGCCCCAAGGGATCCTTCCATATCCGCCACAAGTTCACCTGTACCTCCACACACATCATCTATTGCATCCGCTGCACCCGATGTGGCCTCCTCTATATTGGTGAGACAGGCCGTTTACTTGCGGAACGCTTCAGAGAACACCTCCGGGCCGCCCGAACCAACCAACCCAATCACCCCGTGGCTCAACACTTTAACTCTCCCTCCCACTCCACCGAGGACATGCAGGTCCTTGGACTCCTCCACGGCAGAACACAACTACACGACGGCTGGAGGAGGAGCGCCTCATCTTCCGCCTGGGAACCCTCCAACCACAAGGTATGAATTCAGATTTCTCCAGTTTCCTCATTTCCCCTCCTCCCACCTTGTCTCAGTCGGTTCCCTCAACTCAGCACTGCCCTCCTAACCTGCAATCCTCTTCCTGACCTCTCCGCCCCCACCTCACTCCGGCCTATCACCCTCACCTTGACCTCCTTCCACCTATCCCACCTCCATCGCCCCTCCCCCTAGTCCCTCCTCCCTACCTTTTATCTTAGCCTGCTTGGCTCTCTCTCTCTTATTCCTGATGAAGGGCTTATGCTCGAAACGTCGAATTCTCTATTCCTGAGATGCTGCCTGGCCTGCTGTGCTTTGACCAGCAACACATTTGCAGCTGTGATCTCCAGCATCTGCAGACCTCATTTTTTACTCGGGTCCGATTCCCTGTCAGGGATGTAGTTTTCAATGGGTCTTAATGCGCTGTACAGTTGTTTCTTGATCTTCGTCGTTCCTGGGCATTGCAATGTGAAGTAGCTCGTTGAAATGGCATCCTGATGCAGATTTGTTTGCATGTGTTGGGATGATCGCTTCTGCAGCGACAAACAAGTGAACAATCCTCACTCTCACTGTTAGGCCCAACTTGTCATCTGCTTTGTAGGTAGAATCACAGGTCCTCAGCACTGCACACACCTTTGCAGTCATTCATGGCTTCTGATTGGTGCAAGAAGTGATGGTCTTGGACACAATAACACCGTCAATACACTTGCTAACGTAGGAAATCGTCGACACCATGTACTCCTCTAAATTGATGGGATCGCTAAAATTTGGGGTCTCCCGGAACACCCACCAGTCAGTGCGCTCAAAACAGTCTTGAAGAGCAGAAATGGTTCCACCTGGCCAGGTTTTACCTGCTTCAGAACGGGTCTAACACCCCTTATATATTGGGATGAGCATAATAGAGATGTTCTCTGCGGAGCTGAGGTAAGGCCGGGATATCATTTTAACCCCAGAATGAGAAAATAAATTGAAAAGGATGGGAAGGGTGTAGAAAGAAAGTGCCATACTCACAGATGTTGGACAGAGGAAGGATGTTGCAGTCTCGGGTGAAGCTCTATCTTCATTCGGAGAAGTAGAGGCAGCTTCCGCAGCTCATTTAGACAATAGGTGAGCTCTGATTGGCAGGAGGACCAGACTCCTTTCGGGTCCTCCAGGGTTTGCAATTGGTCAGTCGCCAAGTATGGTTCATGTCTTTGTGCGACATACGGGCCGTTGGCCAAAAGAACTTGTAACACAGCGACATCACCGGTCGGCGCTGCGATTCCTATTGGCTCCTTCATGACGCCCTGCCCTCCATCGTGAACGTCACAACGCGGGAAGAGGCCACTTTCAGAGGGAAACTCCCTACCTCTGGGCAACATCTGCTAGCAAATCAATGACTCCCCTTTCCATTCCTCATGCTGGCTTGGAGACGGGGAATGAGAGGGGGAGGGGTAAAACTATTCAATATAGCAGCTGGAAAAAGAGGAAGTGAATCAAATGGAAGGGGTTTCAACTTATCTTTGTCTCTCAGATCCGCAAGGCATTTATCAGGACTGGAACTAGAGAAGGGACAGAGATTGATCTAGTGTTATTAGATTACTTACAGCGTGGAAACAGGCCCTTCAGCCCAACAAGTCCACACTGACCCGCCGAAGCGCCACTCACCCAGACCCATTCCTTTACATTTACCCCTTTACCTAACACCACGGGCAATTTAACATGGCCAATTACCATTTTTGGATGGTGGGAGGGAAGGACAAAGGGAGAATGTGCAAACTCCACACAGAAAGTCACCTGAGGTGGGAATTGAACCCGGGTCACTGGTGGTATGAGGCAACAGTGCTAACCACTGTGCCACATAAATGGCTTTATATTCATTATGCTAGTCTCCGAGATTCAAATACAATTATCTGTTGTATTTTTGTTCTTTAGCTATGTCATATACTTCCAATTATAGAATTATTGAAGGGAACAGTAAGTGACCATTGGACAGAGACCTCCCAATTCATATACTCGATGCTCTGACCAATATAGGGCTACTTTCTCTGGAGTGTCAGAGGGTGAGGGGTGACATTATACAGATTTATAAAATCATGAGGGGCATGGATAGAGGATATAGGCATGGTTTTTTTCCCTGGGGTGGGGGAGTCCAGAACTAGCAGGCATAATTTTACGGTGAGAAATGAAAGATATAAAAGGGACCTAAGGGGCAACTTTTTCACGCAGAGGGTGGCACATGTATGGAATGCGCTATTAAAGGAAGTGGTGGAGGCTGCTACAATGACAACATTCAAAATGGCATCTGGATGGGTATATGAATAGGAAGGGTTCGAGGGATATAGGCCAAGTACTGGCAAATTGAACTAGTTTAGGTTTGGACGTCTAATCAGCATGGACAATTTGGAATGAATGATCTGTTTCCGTATGTACATCTCCATGATTCTAAGATTCTTTGACTCTCCTGAGAGCTCAAACCCCCCAAGCCTGGCAACATCCTTGTGCATCTTTTCTGAACCCTTTCAATTTTAACATCCTTCTGATAGCAAGAAGGCCAGAACTGAACACAATATTTCAGAAGTGGCCTCACAATTTGGGATAACTGGTCAGCATGGATGAGTTGGACGGAAAGGTTTGTTTCCATGCGGTCAGGTTCTATGACTCTATGGTGGGGATATAAACCATGTCTGCATTCCCGTCTCCATCCTGCCATTTGTGGTGTGTCTCAGACTCTAGGAACATCAGTGGGTCACACAGACCCTGAAAATTTCAAAAATACCTCCAAAAGTCACCAGGATTGTAAGACATTATCAGAAACTCTCATTTTTCCAATTTGGCCAACCTTCAGTACCGGTCAAAGTATTCTCTGTTTCCCATGTTATCGTTCTGATAGCCTCCTGGGGAAGGGACAAACTGGAGCCAATCTTTCCATGGGATAGATTTCTTCACAGAGTAAAACATGACAATTATACATTTCCCGACTCCACTGCTTCAGTAAGTGTGTCTTAATAGGTGCTCACCTGGCCAGTGAATGTCAGCACTCTTATGTACTATTAGTCGAGAGTGCGTTGCTGGAAAAGGACAGCAGGTCAGGCAGCATCCCAGGAGCAGGAGAGTCGATGTTTTGGGCATAAGCCCTTCATCAGGATCGACGTTCGGGCAGACGACCTTCATCAAAATCAGCTATTCCTCAGAACTGCCTATGGAACTATCTGATCTCACATGGACTCCAGACCACATTCAGCCCAACACAGTTTGAACCTGATCAGGAAAGCCAGTACACCTACAAATTCGAAACCTTCAGCAACAATTCTCTTTCCGAATCCTCTGCTCCATGCTAGCAGCCATGCACCACCACCTACTCTACCTGCATTCAGTCCTGCCTCAGCAATACTCCCCTTCCTCTTGAATACTAATACAAGTCACACCCACAAAGAATCCAAACATGCTCTACTTGGTGTGACTGGATTGGTGTCTGAGCAGATGGGATGACTGACTAAATCCCTTTCCTCACGTGAAGCAGGCGAAAGGCCTTTCCCCAGTGTGAACCCGCTGGTGCCCCTGCAACTGGAATAATCTGTGAATCCCTTACCATACACAGACCAGGAGAACGGTCTATCCTCAGTGTGGATGCGCCTGTGCGCCAGCAGGATGGATGAATGGCTAAACCCTTTCCCACAGACGAAGCAAGTGAACAGCCTCTCCTTGGTGTGAATGTGCCGATTTGTCGGCAGATCAGAGGGGTTAATGGATCCCTTCCCACACTCGGACCAAGTGACTGATCTCTCCCCAGTGTGAACCTGCTGGTGAGTCACCAGGGTGGATAAATGAATGAACCCCTTCCTGCACATGGAGCAGGAGAGCAGTCTCTCCCTGGTGTGAACTCGAAGGTGCATAAACAGGGCAGACAAGTTAATGAATACCTTCATGCAGACAGAGAAGGAGGATGGTCGCTTCCCTAGTATGATCTATTGGAGGACCAGCAAGGCAGATGACTGGGTGAATCCGTTCATGCACTTAGAGCAGGCGAACGGGCTCTCTCCGGTGTGAGCCGGCTGGTGGGTCACCAGGGTGATAAATAAATGAACTCTTTCCCACACACGAAGCAGATGAAAAGTCTTTTCCCAGTGAAACTCTACCGGTGGAGCACCAGGGTGGATAAATGAATGAAGCCCTTGCTGCATAGAGAGCAGGCGAAAGGCCGCTCCCCGGTGTGACCATGGCAATGGCGTTCAAGCAAATATGGAATTTTGAATTCCTTCCCACAGTCCTCACATTTCCATGGTTTCTCTATGATGTGGGAATCCATGTCTCTGTCCAGCTTCGACAACTGTTTGAAGGACGACTCACACATGGAACATGTTAAATCTCTTGCCACTGCCATTCACCAGGCTTACTTTCCAATTAAGAAGATCATGCATGTCCCGCTGTAGTGCTAACTTCATTTGCTACCTGTACTCAATAACATTTCATTCCCTGTCACTCAAACTTCAGTTCAATTCAGCCCTGAATACATTCAAAGAGCCTGTCTCTATTACTCTTTGTGTGGGAGCATTGCAATAAAGAAGAGCGAATAGATTCCTCATTCTGCTGATATGGGAAAGCCCTTATTTATAATCTGTGTCATCGAGTTCTAGATTCTCTGACAAGGAAGCATTTTATTGGCATCTATCCTGACAAGCCTCCCCTCCTCAGAAAGTGCCATACTCACATGTTGGACAATGGAAGGAAGTTGCAGTCTGGAATGAAGCTCTATCTTCATTCAATTTCAGTGTAAAATTGAATTCCCTCCTCTAGACAACACTGAGGAGCAAAGCAATGTCTCCCCTTTTCCATTCTTCATCTTGGGAGGGAGAGATGGGGGAAACTGTTCACTTATTGCAACTGCAGTGAATCCAGGGAGGGACAACACTCTGCAAAGGTGCTCAGATGCTCTCTGTCCCACTTAAATGTATTTTCACTTTTTTCTTTAATTTGACACATTCATTTGAATACAATTTGCACCCTAGAAATGGATAGCTTCTTTCCTCATGTACACAATTAAAAGGGTAGTTTCTCATGGAACTGAGCAGCATTTAAGGGATTAGCACATTGATATAAAAAGTACATATGTGTTGCTTCATTTTGAGTATATCTAATATGATTTACTGTTGTAAAAGTTTAATGGTTAATATGCTTTATCTTCTAATAACATTCTATATTTCTTGTCATCTTTTTCATTTAATAGAATAGAAGGAAGTCAATCAGCAACTTAAATGGCTTTCTTTTCTCAAGCGGCCTTGTTATTTCATTTTCATGTCCTTGATTCAGCTCCATTTGCAACAACTTTGACAGCATCTTGTTCTAGGTCATTGTGTATGGAGGAAAGCTTCACTTAGGTGCTTCTTAAGGCTGGCTGACTGGCTGCATGACAGTTTTCAGTTTTGGTGTCCTGGATAACGTGTGATCAGAAGGTATTTGGCAGTTTACAGGAATTTGGTGCCTATGCTATGTTCAATTAACAGTACACTTACTTTGTTAATTTTTCTGAAGAACATCAAGTGTCTCTACTACCCTTCTTGAATAAGGGAACCACATTTGCTATCCTCCAGTCTTCTGGCACTATTCCTGTAGACAACGAGGACATAAGAATCAAGGGCAATGGCTCTGCAATCTCCTCCTTTGCTTCCCAGAGAATCCTAGGATAAATGCCATCAGGCCCAGGAGACTTTTCAATTTTCACCCTTTCCAGAATTTCCACACCTCTTCCCTACATACCTCAAAGCCATCCATTCTAATTAATTGTGACTCAATATTCACATCGGCAACAATGTCCTGTTTCTGAGTGAATACTGACGAAAAGTATTCATTCAGTGTCTTCTCAATCTCTTCAGACTCCATGCGCAACTTCCCACTACTATCCTTGACTGGACCTATTCCTACCCCAGTCATTCTTTTATTCCTGACATACCTATAGAAAGCCTTTGGGTTTTCCCTAATCCTACCAACCAAAGAATTTTCATGTCCCCTCTTTGCTGCTCTTAGCTCTCTCTTCAGATCCTCCCTGGCTACCTTATAACCCTCAATCACCCCAATTGAACCTTCACGCCTCATCTTTACATAGGCCGCCCTCTTCGCTTTAACAAGGGATTCCAATTCATTATTAAACCACGGCTGCCTCACACGATGCTTTCCTCCCTGCCTGACAGGTACATACTTATCAAGGACACTCAATAGTTGCTCCTTGAACAAGCTCCACATATCAATTGTGCCCTTTCCTTGAAGCCTACTTTTCTGAGCCGCGCTTCCTAAGTCATGCCTCACCGCATCATAATTTCCCTGCTCTCAGCTATAACTCTTGCCCTACAGTGCACACTTATCCCTCTTCATCACCAGAGTAAAAGTCACCGAATTGTGGTCACTGTTTGCAAAGTGCTCACCTACCTCCAATTCTAACACCTGGCCTGAGTCGTTAGCCAGAGCTAAATCCAGTATGGCCTCACCTCTTGTTGGCCTGTCAACATATTGTGTCAGGAAACCCTCCTGCACACATTGAACAAACACCGTCCCATCTAACGTACTCGAGCCATAGCTTTCCCAGTCAATATCTGGAAAGTTAAAGCCCCCATCACAACCACCCTATTACTTCCACTCTTCTCCTGAATCATTCTCGCAATCCTTTCTTCTCCGTCGCTCGGACTATTAGGAGGCCTGTAGAAAACCCCTAACAGGGTGACCTCACCTTTCCTATTTCCTATTTCTAACCTCAGCCCAAACTACCTCAGATGGCGAGTCTTCATCCATTGTCCTTTCCACCACTGTAATACTATCCTTGACAAGCAATGCCACTCCTCCCCCTCTTTTTCCCCCACCTCTGACCCTACTAAAGCATTTAAACACTGGAACCTGCAACAGCCAATTCTGTCCCTGTTCTACCCATGTCTCCAAAATAGCCACAACATCGAAATCCCAGGTACCAACCCACGCTGCAAGTTCACCTACCTTATTTCATATACTTCTCGCATTGAAGTATACACACTTCAAGTCACCTTCCTGTTTGCAGGCACCCTCCTTCGAGATTGATGCCATGTTCCTAACCTCCCTATACTCAAGGTCCTGCACCCTAAAGCGACAGTCTAGGTTCCCATGCCCCTGCAGAGTTTAACACCCCCCCAAAGAGCACTAGCAAACCTCCCCCCAAGGATACTGGTGCCCCTCAGGTTCAGGTGTAGACCACCCTGTTTATAGAGGTCCCACCAGTCAACAATCCACAAGCCAGGGACACAGCCAGACAGAACGGACTCAGGATGATCCAAGTAATGATTACAGACGCTCACAACAGACTTCAAAAATACCGACAAGAAATTGCGCGCCAAAAATCGTTAATTTCAAAAACCACCAATCAGGAATGGACCCGGACCATAGAACAGGCCGTCACCATAGGACAGAACAGGACCACACACTGCAAAAAAACGGCACTAAAAGAAAAAATGGCCAAACTAACACACAACGAAGAGGACACCACAACACACACCTGGGTTAAAAACCTCTCCCACAGACAGCTCACAGACATGGAAAGAATAATACTGGCCAAGGGACTCAACTACAACCACAGGGACGCCAAGACAGCAGACGTCCTAGCAGCACTAGAATGCACACTCAGGAACAATGGACTGACAGAAGAGACACAACAAACAGTGAGACAAAGTATCACACCTCTGATAACAAGGAAAAGACAAACAAATAACCTCAAAACCCAGGAGAGAGAAGCACTAAAAACACTAAGAAACGATAAGAAACTAAGAAACACTAAGATACTACCAGCAGACAAAGGCAGAATGACGGTCATCTTGGACAAAGCAGAGTACATCCAAAAAGCGCAACAACTACTTGCAGATACCATCACCTACCAAAAGAGGGAGTTTGACCCCACCCCACAGCTCACCAATAGGATAAACAACACACTGAGGAATCTACAAAAAATGGACAGATAACCAGGTCGGACTGCAAAGAATGAAACCTGAAAGCAACAACACCCCAAGATTCCATGGATTACCTAAAGTGCACAAACCAGACATCCCACTCAGACCCATCGTATCACTAACAGGGACACCATCACACAAACTGGCTAAAGAACTACAGCAGAAACTGAAACACCTGATCAGCGGATCCAGACACTCTATACAATCAATACAGGAATTCTTGGACATCATCAGAAATATACACATAGACAAGGAAGAAACCATGGTCTCCTTCAATGTAACAGCACTGTTCACCTCTATCGACGAAACCCTAGCCAGAGAAACAATAGCCAATCTGCTGGACATACAGAACAGACAACAGGACGCTGAACCTATCAACAAAGACGGCATACTTAAACTACTGGACCTGTGCCTCACAACACATTTCACATTCAACAACCAGATATACGAACAAATCAACAGAATACCCATGGGCCCACCGATCTCTGGACTCATAGCAGAAGCAGTAATGCAAACGTTAGAACAAACAGTCTTACCGCAAATTCAACCCAAACTCTGGGTCAGATATGTTGGATGACACCTTTGTAATCATTAAACACACAGAAATAGAGAACACACACCAGATCATCAACGCCACACTCACAGGAATCCGATTCACGAGAGAGGAAGAAAAGGATAACCAACTCCCATTCCTAGACGTGATGGTACAGAGAACACCGAACGGAGAATTCACCACAAAGGTATACAGGAAAGCCACACACACAGACCAAGTCCCGAACTATGAAAGAAACCACCCCAACACACACAAACGAAGTTGCATCAAGACACTATTCAAAAGTGCCACAACACACCAGAACTGCAAAAAGAGGAAGAACACCTATACAATGTATTCGCCAAAAACGGATACCCATGCAATTTCATCAACAGATGCCGAAGGGAAAGACAACAGAACGAGGACATGCCGCAACCCAAAGGACTAGCCATACTACCATACATAAGGAGCATTTCAGAACTGACAGCCAGACTACTGCGACCACTAGGACTCATAACAGCACACAAACCAACAGCCACTCGCAGACAACAACTCACCAGAACGAAGGACCCGATACCCACCCTGCGCACCTTTATAGCAAAAAAAACCTACCCAGGTAAGTTTGCGCTACACCAGCTTCCGGGTCCGCTCTGTGCTATTTTTGAAAATAAATTTAAATTTTTTGTTGTTTTTTTTCTGTCGACACCAGTTTGAAGTTCCCCATGGACTGTTCGCTCTACTGTGACATCTAAGAATGGGACTTTGTTGCTGTTCTCCTCCTCTTCAAACCAGGAGCACCCCTCAGGCCACAGTCTCACCACTTGGAATACCAATATACACACTAGTCAAAGACCTCCACTGAAGACGAAAACACCAAGTCGAAGATTCACGCCACTCCAGTTACTCCATCCAAGAATTCTTGAACACCAAAGACAACACGCGCAAACCAAATACTTAACCGCAGAAGCAATCATCCCAACATCCACACACGAGTGAACAATCCTCACTCTCTCCGTGGAGCAGGTAAGGGCAGTTTGGCACTGTCTGTTTGTAGACGAGGTTACGTTTGTTTCACGGTTTAAATTTATTTTTTTTAAAAAAAAGCGCGGAGTGGACCCGGAAGCTGGTGTAGCGCAAACTTACCTGGGTAGGTTTTTTTTCCTATAAAGGAGCGCAGGAGAGTCCCGGAGATGTGACTTCACTCTCCAGTCTCCCCAATGTTACAGAGATCGCATCGGGAGCAATGGATACCAAAAACATTACGTTGATGGATGTACCAGTGAAAGTCTTCTTACTACCGCAGTCTGGGTTCAATTCCCAGACAGCGAGGCAATTTTCGGCAGAGCTACAAAAACCGGTCTATGACTCCCTGGTGTTCTAGTGATTAGCATTCGGCGATCTCGTCCCCGCGTCCCGGGTTCGATTCCCGGTCAGGGCAGTAATTTACAGCGGGTCTACGGGCTGTCCATTCTACTTAAATGCGCTGGACAGTTTTTATTGATCTTCGTCATTCCTGGGTGCTGCAGTGTGAAGTAGCTCGTTGAACTAGCATCCTGATGCAGATTTGTTTGCATGTGTTGGGATGATGGCTTTGCAGCTACAAACAAGTGAACAATCCTCACTCTCTCGGTGGAGCAGGTCAGGGCTGCTTGGCAGTGTCTGTTTGTAGACTCGATTACGTGTGTTTTACAGTTTAAATTTAATTTTTCTTGTATCCATCAATGTACGTTTTTGTGTCCATTGCTCCCGATGCGATCTCTATAACACTGGGGAGACTGGAGAGTCAAGTCACATCTCTAGGACTCTCCTGCGCGCCTTTATAGGGAAAAAACACCTACCCAGGTAAGCTTGCGCTACACCAGCTTCCGGGTCCGCTCCGCGCCTTTTTCCAATAAAGGCGCGCAGGCGAGTCCTGGAGATGTGACCTGACTCTCCAATGTCACAGAGATCAGATAAAGTCTTCTTACTGCCGCAGCCCGGGTTCGATTCCCGGGCAGCGAGGCAATTTTCAGCACAGCTACAAAAACGCATCTATGTCTCCCCGGTGGTCTAGTGGTTAGGATTCGGCGCTCTCACCGCCGCAGCCTCTGTTCGATTCCGGGTCCGAGAAGCAACTTTTAGAGGGTCTGCTAGCTACCCATTCTTTTTAAATGCGCTGTTCAGTTTTTTTTATTGGTCTTCATCGTTCCTGGGTGCTGCAGTGTGCAGTAGCTCGTTGAAATAGCATCCTGATGCAGATTTATTTGTATGTGTTGGGATGATTGCTTCTGCAGCTTAAGTACTTGGTTCGCCGTGTGTTCTTTTCCTGTAGACGCTGTTTTGAATTGACCATTGACTGTTTGCTCTACTGTGGCATCTAGAAATGGCACTTTGTTGTTGTTCTCCTCTTTCGTGAATTTTATGCCAGTAAGGATATTGGTGATGGTGTTGTAGGTTTCCTCTAAGTTGTTTCACTTTGTGATGACAAAAGTGTCATCACTGTAGCCGACCCGAAATTTGGGTTGGATCTTTGGAAGGGCTGTTTGTTCGAGTCTCTGCATTGTTGCTTCTGTTAGGAATCCTGATATTGGTGGTTTCATGGGTGCTCCGTTGATTTGTTTGTTAGTCTTGTTACTGAATAGGAAGTGGGAGGTAAGGCACAGCTCCACGAGCTTGACAGTGTTATCTTTGCTGATGACGTTGGTGCTGTTTGGTGTTTGTGTCTTTGGTTCTTCAAGTAGTGTCTTCAGTTTTCTTTGGTCACGTTGATGTTAATGGATGTGAACAGGGCTGTATGTCAAAGGACAGCTTCATTCCATCCTCTTCTATCTTGGTGTCTTTGGTGTTCAAGAATTCTTGGATGGAGTAACTGGAGTAATCGTGAGTCTCCCTCGCCCCCTCAAAACCGCGTATCTGTGCCCCAAACAAGAGAGTCCCCAATAACTAATGCTCTGCTCTTCTCCACCCTTCCCTTCTGAATAACAGGAACAGGCTCCGTGCCAGAGGCCTGAACCCCATTGCTTAACCCGGTAAGTCGTTCCCCCCACAAGTATCCAAAAAAGTAAACTTGTTCTTGAGGGGAACGACCGCAGGGGGTCCCTGCACTGGCTGCTTCCTCCAAGTCCCTCTCACTGTCACCCATCTGTCTGCAATCTTTGGAGGTAGTACTTCCTTAAAGCTCCGATCTATGACCCCCTCTGCCTCCCGAATGATTCTAAATTCATCCAACGCCAGCTCCAGTTCCCAAACGCGGTCTTGGAGGAGCTGGAGATGGGTACATTTCCTGCAAGTGTAATCAGCAGGGACGACCATGGCATCCCTCACCTCAAACATGTTACAAGAGGAACATTGCACTGCCTACACTGCCATCCCTCTAAAAGTAACCTTTAAAAAAAAAATTAGGTCTAAAGAATAGAACAAGCAAAATGCAGCACTGACCTGCTCACCACTACGGGTCTTATTATAAGGTTAGAGGAGGAGGGCGGGTGGGAGGCACTACCCTTTTTTGTGCCTCCGGTTCCTCTCCTGCGCGCCTTTATAGGAATAAAAACCTACACAGGTAAGTTTGCGCTACACCAGCTTCCGGGTCCGCTCCGCGCATTTTTTTGAAAAAAATTTAAATTTAAACCGTGAAACAAACGTAACCGCTTCTACAACCAGACACTGCCAAACAGCCCTTACCTGCTCCGCGGAGAGAGTGAGGATTGCTCACTCGTTTGTAGCTGCAGAAGCAATCAGCCCAACGCATGCAAACAAATCTGCATCAGGATGCTATTTCAACGAGCTACTTCACACTGCAGCACCCAGGAACGACGAAGATCAATAAATAACTGTCCAGTGCATTTAAGAAGAATGGACAGCCGGTAGACCCGCTGAAAATTACTTCGCTGACCGGGAATCAAACCCGGGCCGCGGCGGTGAGAGCGCCGAATCCGAACCACTAGACCACCAGGGAGACAGAGACCGGCTTTTGTAGCTCTCCTGAAAATTGTCTCGCTGCCCGGGAATCGAACCCAGGCTGCGGTAGTAAGAAGACTTTCACCGGTACATCCATCAATGTAATTGTTTTGTATCCATTGCTCCCGATGCGATCTCTGTAACATTGGGGAGACTGGAGAGTGAAGTCACATCTCCGGGACTCTCCTCTCCTTTATAGAAAAAAAAACCTATCCAGGTAAGTTTGCGCTACACCAGCTTCCGGGTCCGCTCCGCGCTTTTTTTGAAAAAAAAATTTAAATTTAAACCGTGAAACAAACGTAACCGCGTCTACAAACAGACAGTGCCAAACAGCCCTTCCCTGCTCCGCGGAGAGAGTGAGGATTGTTCACTCGTTTGTGGGTGTTGGGATGATTGCTTCTGCGGTTAGGTATTTGGTTTGCATGTGTTGTTTTTCTGTTGATGCTAGTTTGAAGTTCCCCATTGACAGTTCGCTCTACTGTGACATCTAGGAATGGAACTTTGTTGCTGTTCTCCTCCTCTTCAAACCAGGAGCCCCCCTCAGGCCACAGTCTCACCACTTGGAACACCAATATACAGACTAGTCAAAGACCTCCACTGAAGACGAAAACACCAAGTCGAAGACTCACGCCACTCCAGTTACTCCATCCAAGAATTCTTGAACACCAAAGACAACAAGATAAAAGAGGATGGAATAATACTGTCCTTTGACATACAGCCCTGTTCACATCCATTAACATCAACGTGACCAAAGAAAACTGAAGACACTACTTGAAGAACCAAAGACACAAACACCAAACAGCACCAACTTCATCAGCAAAGATAACACTGTCAAGAACGTGGTACTGTGCCTTACCTCCCACTTCCTATTCAGTAACAAGACTAACAAACAAATCAACGGAGCACCCATGAAACCACCAATATCAGGATTCCTAACAGAAGCAATAATGCAGAGAAAATGGAACAACTTAGAGGAAACCTACAACACCATCAACAATCTCCTTACTGGCATAAAATTCACGAAAGAGGAGAACAACAACAAAGTGCTGTTGTTCTAGATGTCACAGTAGAGCGAACGGTCAATGGTAAATTCAAAACAGCGTCTCCAGGAAACAACGCGAACCAAGTACTTAAGCTGCAGAAGCAATCATCCCAACACATGTAAACAAATCTGCATCAGGATGCTATTTCAACGAGCTACTTCACACTGCAGCGCCCAGCAACGGCGAAGATCAATAAACAACTGTACAGCGCATTTAAGAAGAACGGATAGCCCGTAGACCCGAATTCCTGATGAAGGGCTTATGCCCGAAACGTCGAATTTCCTGTTCCTTGGATGCTGCCTGACCTGCTGCGTTTTTCCAGCAACACATTTTCAGCTCTGATTTCCAGCATCTGCAGACCTCACTTTCTCCTCGATAATTTTAACTGTGTCCAGTGAGAGGAAATAATTTGTTGTTGGTGAGAAACATTTCTATCTGAACTCGCTGTCACTCTCCTGATAGATTGTCTCTGGATTATGTAATAAACTTATCGGTATTATGTCATTCACACCGCACTGTCACCAACTGAAAGAAGCGGCTGCCCAGAGATAGACGGCTGTGTTTAAATCCAGCAATGCACTGGGGGAAGCTGAGCATTTACCCAAACACTGGGCACACCACCTCCCTGACACAGTGCTCACAAATCAAACTGGCAGCAAAGCTTCACGTGTGATTCCGGAAAGAAGCCTGGGCTTAACAGACATCCAGAGCGAACTCAATTCTTTCGCGATTGGAAATATGAGGAATCGACCTCAGTGAACCTGACGTGATTTGAACACGCAACCCTTTAATCTGGAGTCAGACGCGCTACCGTTGCGCCACAAGCTCATGGAGTGTTTGGGGGCCTGTATTCATGCTTAAGGGAAGTGACCGCACTACAATGATTTCACGTTATGAGTAACAACGGAGATCAACAGTTTATGTCTGTTCTGTCTCTCCACTTCTCCTTCTATTTCTCGAAACAATTTCCAACTCTACCTCAATAAAAATCTGAAAGAACTGCGGATGCTGTATATCAGAAACAAAAAACAAACAGTAGTTGCCGGTGACCCTTCGATAGAACTGATGGTGATTGGGAAAACGTTGGTTTATATGCAGGAGATATTGTGGGAGGAAGGCGGATGCAGTAAATGATAGATCAGGACAGACCCCAAAGAGAGGGAAGAACTGTTGGACAGGAAAGGGAGTTGATAACGATCTGCGTGGGAGGGTGAATAACTGTTAATAGAGACTGTTCGTGGCTAAGAATAGGTAGTGTGTAATGACAGACTATGTGATAACAAGGCTTGGTGTGTGTGGTAGAGATGAGGATACTATGGATTTCAGGCCCTAGAATTATTGAATTCGATATTGGGACCGGAGGGATGTATGGTCCACAAGTGTAATATCCGGTGCGCTTCGTTCTGCTGGTGCTGGGCTTCGCTGGGACAATACAGCAAACCTGAGACAGAGATGTTGGTCAGGGAACAGGGTGGGGTGTGGAATTGGCAGGCAACTGGAAGCTCAGGGTCTTTTTTGCAGGCAGAATGTAGATGTTCTGTAGATGTTTGGGGAACATTTTCCTGACCCCATTAAAAGCACACATTGTCAAAGCCGAGGAAGAGCAGCAAATAAAGCCCTCCTGGGTGGGTTCGAACCACCAACCTTCCGGTTCACAACCATGAAAGTATTACAAGCATTTTCGACAAGCGATACAGGGGACTGGGAAGAAAAGTATTATAAACTGTGAACAACAAAGTTCTGGAGCACAACACTTACATTCAAAGACCGAAAACATCCAGATTCTGATTAAACAGATTGCATTGTGGTGCTTTTCTGCAAAACATCCACTTGCAATATCCGACAGAAGAGTGACAAAACCCATCCCTGTCAGCCCAGGATAGAAAATCCGAAGGGATGAAGGTTTGCTTATTTTCTGAAGATTCACAAAACTAAGACTGGGTTTTGGTTATTGTTTCCTTTCCACTCCCAGGAGCCGCAGTGGTTGGGGCGGTGGGTTGGGGAAAGTAAAATGTGCCCTTGAGCAGCGTGTGAGGCTATTTCAGCTTCCGCTGTGACTTGACTCCGATGTTCTGAGGGACATTTATTGACGCGAGACAGTGAAAAGATTCTCATTCCCGCAGATCGGGAATTCAAACCGTATGCCGGCTTCAGGACAATGAGAAAGATTAATTGGGGTGTGTGAAGAATCTGTGAGCTGCATTTCAAACAGGTGGAGACAGATGCGTCATTCATTGGGCCCCTGGCCCAGTGCGTATCTAACGCCACCATGCTGCAGAGTTCTGACGCTAACACGGACATGCGCAGCAATGGGAGCAGTTACAAGGTCAACAACCAAAGATAATCACCGTTACTGCTTTCCTTCCACAGTCCCAACTTTGTGAAGCAGTATCTTTCACTGGCAAAGGAAACACCCTTGTCCTCAGGGTCACACCTGCGTGGGGAAACCGCAATGGGTTTCAAGTCCATCGCATAAACCACTCAGCCCACGAATACAGAACCACACTGACAGCTTCACTTCCCAGGTCTGTCTGCCTGCGGAGCTGAGAAAGAGTGAATCATCGCAGAGTTTGTTTGAATCCATTCACTTTAGTGATTCGAAAGGGTTAAATATCTGCACACTGCGAGTCTAGGTGTTTCATCGCAAAAGATGAAATGAACTTTCAGTTAAAAACAAATCTAGAAATTTCAGGAGGAACGGAGAAGGTCAGGCAACATCTATGGAAAGAGAATCAGACACAGCATTTCAGAATTCCGTTTTCTCCGACAGGAGTTGTCAAACCTGCCGAGTTTCTCTTTTTAGGCTCGGGTTCACAGCATCCGCAGTCCCTTACGTTCGACAATAATACAAATCCAAAACCCCTTTGTGGAGAAGGTTCCCGAGTGGATAACATTTTCCTTATCGCATTAAAGTGCACACAGCCGCGAAGCCAAGAAAGAGCAAAGAACTAAACGTCCCTGGGTGGGTTCGAACCAACAACCTTGCGGTTAATAGCCCAACGCGCTGACCAATTCCGCCACAGAGACAGGCAATGGCAGGAACTGCGCCATCGCTTAGGGGAGGCTATTAGTGAATTCATAATTCAGCCTGCCCCGCCTAGAATTACAATTGTCATCTATCACTTTTACTTTTCCTTAATAATGCCTGGGACATTCATTGTGGAGACACCGGGGACAGTCTGATCCCACCCTCTGCAGACATATCCATGTCACGAGGAACTAATTTTCTTCCTCCGGGACCGTCGCCCTTCGAGCCTTTCAGTGTTTTGCCTGTTCCCGAGTTCCCTCATTGGCTCGAAGGCGAGAAGGGGTTTGAATTCCTGATGTGCACGAACGACAATTCTTTCAATCTCTCAGATCAGTTCATGTCCCGAGAACATCAGAGTCAATCTCCCAGCCTCTTCAACAAGGGGACGGTGTCTGGACTGTCTCTGCTCAGTCTGACGGTTCACCTTTCATTCTCATCTAAATCCGCTTCCCAAAGAGTTTCTAAGGGTTCACAAAGCTGGAAACTGGGATTTCTGTTTTGCTTCATGAACATTTTTCCATTTCCTAACTGACAATATTTTGCCAAAATCTCTTCCCAAGTGTCCGCCATGCTTCATTTTCAGGGATGAGAAATTTCCATTGTGGGGAGACATTCCCAAGGTTGGGAATGTTCGCTTTGGAGCAAAGAAGGTTAACTGGAGATTTCCTGGGGCTGTTGGTAATGATGGGAGAAGAAGCGGTGGGAATGGGCAGATTAATGATCAGAAGAACCAATTGCCACTGACCAGAGTAAGTTACCAGAGAACAGGAATTGAAGTTCTTGAATGAAAAGCAGCACTTGTGCCCAATAAACACAGAGAATACTGCAGAAAGCCAACAGGTCGTGCATCATCTGTGGAAAGGTAAACAGAGCTGACGTTTTGAGTCTGGTACGTTGTTTGTTCCGATCTCGAGTTTCCTGCATGGAAATCAATTCCCAGACATGAGAAAACGGGACTTTATTGAGACGGGTTTTGTGAAGTTTGAGCGATAATGCAACCAACAGGAAGTCATTTAAAATCGCCAGCGAAGAAAGCATAGCCAGCAGGTTACCACCCTGGGCGGGGGAGCCCCAAAGGATCTCCACGCCAGCACCTTAAGTATTCGGCCACAACTACACGCCCAAAGTCATGATCTAAAATTTCTCATGGAATTGCTCTAACAGGAAAGGTAAATACTGGGCTTGTCCTGTCCGCGCCATAGCCCCAACGTATCCTGTTCCCCTGGATTTGATCAGGACAGAGGAGGCTGATGGGAGATCGAATTGAACTACACACATTGATGAGGGACAGAGCGGGTGGGAAGGATCCATTTCCATGCGTAGAGAGATGAATAACCAGGGCCGAAAATAAGGAGCCACTTCAAGAAATTTGGGGTTCATTCAGCAAAGCTAATGTAGAACTGTTCACAGAAAATTGTGATGAAAGTTGGGGCGGAGGGTTGGAGAAAGTAAAATGTGCTGGTGAGCAGCGTGTGGGGCTATTTCACCTTCCTCTCATCTGACAACGCTGTGACTTGACAACGATGTTCTCAGAGATAATTATTGATGCGAGACAGTGAGAAGATTCTCATTCCCGCAGATCGGGAATTCAAACAGTATACCGGCTTCAGGACAATGAGAAAGATTAATTGGGGTGTGTGAAGAAGCTGTGAGCTGCGTTTCAAACAGGTAGTTGGAGACAGATGCGTCATTCATTGCGCCCCTGGCCCTGTGCATATCTAACGCCACCATGCTGCAGAGTTCTGACGTTAACACGGACATGCGCAGCAATGGGAACATTCACAAGGTCAACAACCAAAGATAATCACCGTCACTGATTCCCTTCCACAGTCCCAACATTGTGAACGAGTACCTTTCACTGGCAAAGGAAACACCCTTGTCCTCAGGTGCCTGCTTCATTTCGATCACGATTTCCAACCCCTCACTGTTCTAGTCTCATTTCCAAACACTTGGCTCATAGCCTCAAAAGAAGCTCTGCGGATATCTGTTTGATCCACCCGAACAGGCAGTGGGTTGCAGATTCCCACCAGTCCCAATGTGAGTGAAATATTTTTCACCCTCCACTGATTTGAATCTTAAAGAAGAAGCCGGGGAGCAAGCTCCCTTTCTTTTCGACGACATTTCTCATTTTGTAGTTGGCAGGGGTCACACCTGCGTGGGGAAAGCGCAATGGATTTCAAGTCCATCGCATTAACCACTCGGCCCACGAATACAGAACCACACTGACAGCTTCACTTCCCAGGTCTGTCTGCCTGTTGAGCTGAGAAAGAGTGAATCATCGCAGAGTTTGTTTGAATCCATTCACTTCACAGTGATTCGAATGGGTTAAATATCTGCACACGGCGAGTCTAGGTGTTTCATTGCAAAAGATGAAATGAACTTTCAGTTAAAACAAAACACGAAACTGCAGGAGGTCAGGCAACATGGGTGGAATGAGAATCAGAGACCACATTTCAGAACTCCTTTTTCTCCGACAGGTACTGTCGAAACTGCCGAGTTTCTCTTTTTGTCTCGGCTCCGCAGGCCCGCATGTCAGACATTAATTCAATCCAGAAACCCCTTCGGGGAAAGGATTTCTGTTTGGGGGACGTTTTCCTGACCCCATTAAAAGCTGATGGCTTCAAAGCCAGGGAAGAGCAGCGAACACACCGCCCCTGGGTGGGCTCGAACCACCAACCTTTTGGTTAACAGCCGAACGCGCTAACCAATTGCGCCACAGAGGCAAGCAGGTGTAGGGGTTGCACCATCACTTAGAGGTGGCTGTTAGTGTGTTCATAATTCAGCCGGCCCCGCCGAGAATTACAATTGTCGTCTAACAGTTTTACTTTTACATAATAAAGCCTGGGACATTCATTGTGGAGACACCGGGGACAGTCTGCAGACACATCCATGTGACGAGGAACTAGCTTTTTACTCCAGGGCCGTCGCCCTTCGAGCCTTTCAGTGTTTTGCCTGTTCCCGAGTCCCCTCATTGGCTCGGAGGCGAGAAGGGGTTTGAATTCCTGATGTGCATGAACGACAATTCTTTCAATGTCTCAGATCAGTTCATACCCCGAGAACATCAGAGTCAACCTCCCGGCCTCTTCAACAAGGGGACGTTGTCTGGATTGTCTCTGGACAATCGATAGGATGAATGAAGATTGGTAAATGTATTTGGTGACAGTTCTGTTCTAGCCCTGTGAGCGAAACGTGGATCTGAAGGAATAAAAGGGACATTAACAACATCGATCTGAAATTGGATACGTGACAAGAAACAGAGCCATCACTAACAGTTTGCTTTTGAACTGGAGAAGGTTTCTCGTGAAATTAGCTTGAGGCTCGAGGTATGCAAGATCAACATAACTTAGGTAAAACACGCAAACACTTTCCTCGTTAGCAGACAGTGAAAGGCTTACAAAACGCAAATTAAACATTTTCGACAAGTGATACAGGGGGCTGGGAAGATAAGTATTATAAACTGTGAACACCAATGTTCTGGAGCACAACACTTACATTCAAAGACCGAAAACATCCAGATCCTGATTAATCAGATTGCATTGTGGTGCTTTTCTGCAAAACCTCCACTTGTAATGTCCTACAAAAGAGTGACAAAGCTCAGGATAGAAAATCTGAAGGGATGAACGTTGGCTTATTTTCTGAAGATTCGCAAAGCTAAGACTGTGTTTTGGTGATTGTTTCCTTTCCACTCCCAGGAGCCGCAGTGGGGGAGAAAAACACCATCTGATTCACTCCTGTCCCTTTTTAGTGAAGGAAACTGCTGTTGCAGGAAAGGGTCCACTCAGTCATCCCAGCTGCATGCTTTACCTGGCTGTACCAGGGATCCAGTAACAAACGGACAACTCAGCTGACCAACAAAGAAAGTGGGGTGGGGGGACTGGATGCACTTTGAGCTGGAGGTGTTTTCTTTTAAAAGCACTTATTGTATGCCTCTTTTCCTGGTGAAATCTGAAGCTGTAACAAAATAAGTTCGTAGTAAAGGTTACCTGAACATACCGTCAGGTTCAGACTCTGCGAGGTCCAACAGGTTTTTGTTTTAAAGCTGCTCATTTCTTTCAGTCTCCAGCACTAATGTCATGTCTCAGAAGGATCAGTGAATGAGTAGCTAATCTTGTTAGAAATTGTATATTTTTCAGGACTACAGGTTCATTGTTTCATTGGCATTGCAAAGTTTACTGGCAACAGTTAGAGGTGTGGGCTGTATTCACTGGAAATAAAGTTTCAAAATCTCACAAACACCAGGGTATAGTCCAACAGGTTTATTTGGAGGCACTGGGTTTCGAAGTGCTGCTCCTTCATCAGGTAGCTATGGAGTAGGATCACAAGGCACAGAATATAGTGCAAAAAGATTATAGTGTCATGCAACATAAGTGATGAATTGAAGAAACCTAGATTTCTGTTAAATCATTCATCTTTTAAAATGGATTGCAGATTTCGGCTAATTAATCTGTACATTCCAGAACTTATTTTAAGTCACGTTTTCCAGGAAACTTAATGTTTTATAAAAGGAGGGAGCACTTCACGTCAAACAATGCATGAAAGCTGTGAGGTTAGAGTCTGTCTGTATCCCAATCTTGAGTCAGACTGGTTCTACTTCCAAATATATAATCCTGCAAATGCAAATTCACTCCAAATGCGTGAGTGCGTGCATGAGAGAGAGAGTGTGTGTGTAAGTACGTGTGCATGCTGGGTAAAGTGTGTGTGTGATGGAGTATAATCATGTGCGAAGATGTATGCATTGGTGTGAGTGTAGGGACGTATTATTGTGTGTCTGAGAGAGAGCATGTCTACCGGAAAGGCTCTGCACGAGCGTGTGAGTGTGTAAGTGTGAGAGAGAGCATAACAGTGAAGTGGGGTTACCTGTCATGTGACATGAACCCAAGGTCGCGGTTGAGGCCATCCTCCTGGTTTGCCAAATTGGCTGTTAGCCTTTGCTGGGCCACTAAAAGTGATTAAGCAGTTACACAACACACATGGGAGAGGGCAGGGTGGGACGTGTCTTTCGATTTGCAGAAGGTGGGACGTTCTGGGTGCTAGAAACTAGGGAAAACACACACTGGAGGACCTTCGGCACAGAGAGATGGAGCTGGAAGCCAGGCTGGAGACACGTTGGGGGAACCACTGTGGATACAGGCCGTTTGACCCACCAAGTCCATACTGACCCTCGGAAGAACATACCCTCACCCCCGACCCACCCGATAACCCCCACAGCTTATCCCTGAATTTCGAACGCCCAATCCATTCTAGCCTGCACATGTTTGGAACATGGGAGGAAAACCAAGCACCCAGAGGAAACCCACGGAGACAGGGAGTGGGGGAGGGGTAAGAAAGGGCAAAGTCCACACTGTCACCATGAGGGTGGGTTCAAACCCAGGTCCCTGGCGCTGCAAGGAATCCCCTCTCCAGCACTCGGCAACCGATTGGCTTCTGCCCAATCCTGGTGACACTCCAGTCAGTTTGAGGAAATCGATTTGCTTCCATAGAGTTTCCACGGGGCAGGGGTCGTTGTTACCCGCCAGATTCAACAATCCAATGAAAGGCTCGTCTACAGCAAGAACACTAGTCCACATTTCGCGAAAGAATTAAATTTCTCTCTGCAATTAGAGTCCTTGAGCCCTCCCACGCAGGCTGCGTGTATTCATGAGGATTCTCAATGCATGTTGATATTCGAAATTCCCCAATCCTGGGAAAAAAGATTGAGTGCATTCACCCTCTCCATGCCTCTCAGGATCTCTTCACCTCTATGAGCCCGCCCCAACCCCCCGAGGCTCTTATGCTCGAAATAAAAACGTCTTAGCTTGTCCAACCTCTCCCTGTTACTCAGACCTTGAGTCCTGGTTTCTTGTAAATGTCTTCTGCACTCTTTTCAAGTTTAATAACATCTTTGTTTCGCAAGGTGATCAAAACGAATCACGATACTCCAAGTGTGGCCTCACCAATATCCTGATTAACTGCAACATAACTTGTCAACTTCTATACTCAATTCCCTGACTGATGAAGGGCAGTGAGGCTTAAGCCTTCTTCACTGCCCTGTCTACCTATTTTGTTGGACATATCGGACCTGCTCCAAACTGGATAATCTAACTGATGTGACAGGAAACCGCTTCCTTTCTTGAGACAAGTCTCCCAGAGAGAAGTTGCTGGTTGACTGTCTGAACTACTGAACCTCAGTGCCCTCCTGCCCTCAGGAGGGGGGTCCACATATTTGCGTAAAGTGGTGCTCGAAATTTTTATCATCTTTGGGATGGATCTCCATTCATTCAGTGCTATGGAGTCATGTAGGCCAGAAACATACCCTTCAGACCAACCAGTCCATGATCCCCAACTAAACTAATGCCACCTGTCTGCTCTTGGCCTATAACCAGTTTGTTAATAGTTGTGTTTATTTTTTAACTGTAACGATTGGATTAAAAAATTGCTGATAATTGATTTTAAAGTGTTGGGGATTTATTTTTATCACTAGAACAGATTACACCACTTTTCAGGCTAATTTTACCTAATGTAGGGCAACATGTTCCTCTGGGTGTTTCTGTTTGAGATCTTGAATGCTGCTGTGATGTCGTGCTGAATGCAATGGAGTCAATATTAATCCTAGCCTCACTGTGGCTGTGGGTGAATTGCCTTAATTTGGCTCCTGACTCAGAAACTGCGCAGAGAATCAACTGCTGAAACAATGATTTGCACTTTATTGTCTGTAGCAACCAAAAATAACCCCCCCCCCCCCCACAAGTTACCAAGTTCAACCTCACTCCCAACTTGGGGATCATCCAATTGATGGCAGAATTTAATTGACTTTCCACCGACAATATCTGTCTCTGGAAGTGTTCAGGGATTCACTGCAGTGTTGTTCTTCCAAGTACTGCTGCTGCATCTTTCTGGGTTTAAATTCTGGTGGAGATTCATCACTTTTAAATCTGTGGTGTGATGTTTCTTTAGATTCTAACACCACCTCCCCACATTGCTAGAGACCTCCAGTGTGTAGCATACCTTCTTAGCCTTGAGGTTTAGCTGTCTGTTTGAAACAGCCTGTCCTGCAATTAACCTCTTGGTGTCAAGGCCATCCTTCCACAGACAGACTAACTTGTCCTTTTGTCACGAGTTTATTAAAAACTTATCTCATCTGTCCCAGGAAACAGCTTGTTGTTATACATCCTTCTTCCCAGGGATAGTTAGCTAGCAGAAATTAGGCCATTCAGCCCATTGAGTCTGCTCCACCATTCAATCCTGGCTGAAAATTTTCTCATCCCCATTCTCCCCGTAACCCTTGATACTTAAGAATGATTATATGGTGGAGCAGACTCAATGGGCTGAATTGCCTAATTTCTTTTTCTGAGGGCTTATGATTTTGCAGTTTCTCAGTGGCCCTTTTGTTTCTTGATCCAGAAAGAGTTATTGCTGACTCAGGTTTACAAGACCACACCATAGTCCTCTCTGCATTGTCCAGGAATAACTATTCCTTCTGAGATATTGGAAATTCCAGACCTACCTTGGTATCCCTGAATAAAATCGGTTTGTCAGAAAATCTCTGCTCCTACTCTGGAACAGAAGGATTATGGGGAGAAAATTCAGAAATCGGATGTGCAAAGAGACGATGGAGTTCTATTCCAGGATTCTCTCAAGGTAAACTTGAAGGTTGAATCAATAGTTGGGGAGGCAAATGCAATGATGGCATTTATTTTGATCAGACTTGAATATAAAGGCAGGGATGTACTTCTGAGGCTCTGTAAGGCTCCGGTCAAGCCGCATTTGGAGTATTGAACGCAATTTTGGGCCCCATATCTCAGGAAGGATGTACTGGCCCCTTTATTATTAACTATTCAATTCAGCTCATTGAATCAATTCTGCCATTTATTCAGATCACGTTAACTCTGGTAAACATCAACTCCACTTTCTTGCTATTTCGCCATAATCCTCGATTCCCTCACTAGTTAAACAAAAACTGACAGCCTTGAATGTACTTAACGACCCAAGCTCAACAACCCCCTGTAGTAACATGTTCCACAGATTTACTGCCCTCAGTAAAAATTCCTATCTGTCTTCAACATGCAATCTCTCATTTGCAGGTTATTCCCTCTGGTGCTAGACTCACCCACAAACGTAAACTTTTCCACATCAAGCCTGTCAAGTCTCCCCAGAATCGTTTATGTGAAAATAAGGTTACCTCCAAATCTTCTCACTTGTAATAAGTATAGGCCCAACCTATTCACTTCTCTTCATATGATATTCTTTTCATCCTAGTCAACCTTCTCTGGACTGCCTCCAAAGCCAGTATATCTTTCCTTGGGTAAAGGACCCACCCAGTGTTCAGTTGTGGCCTGACTGGTGCCTGACATAGGTTCACTATAACCTCCCGACCTTTACACTGTATTTAAAGGTAAACCTCCCATTTGCCTTCCCTATTTTTCACTGAACTTGGAGGAAGAGATGCATGGGTATGGGCTTCCAAATCCCTCTATTCAACAGCTTTCTCCATTTAACATTCAGCACTGTTCCTCCTGGCAAAGTGCACAACCTCATTTCCCCAAATTCTATTCCATCTGCAAAAGGTTTGCTCATTTACTTAATCTGTCTATATCCCTGTGCAGATATTTCATGTCTTCTCACCACCTGCCTTCCCATCAACCATCTTTTCTGCAATCTTGGCAATAGTGCATTCACTTTACTTATCGAAGTAAATACTTGTAAATAATACATATTGTAAATAAGTTTGGCCCCAGCACTGATCCCTGTGGCACACTACTAGTTACAAGTTGCTATCCTGAACGTGCCCCTTATCCCAATTGTATCATTGGTTAGCCATTCCTCTATCCATGCCTCTTTGCTTATTATTTCATGTGATGTGAATATCATTGGGTCTGCCAACAACCCTTCCCAAATTGTCCTTGAAAATGTGGCGCTGAGCTGCCTCTTAAATTGCTTCACATTATGATTTGGTCTGCAATAATGTTCAGGAGCGAGTTCCAGGTTTTTGATCAATAACAAAGAAGCAATGCGATATATTTCACAGTTGGAATGCTGTGTTCACACTTACCTGCTCTTGGTAGTTGAGGTGATGGCTTGGAAGGTGCCATTGAAGAGCCACCAATTAATCAAGCCAGAATGATAGATTGTGGCCAGAGATTCTGCTTTCTGACTTTCATCATCAATCTACATTCTTTCCAGCCAATATTTTAGTCTCAAACTGCCACACAATTACTCCTGTTATAGCTTCAATCAGCTATAATAATATGACCACCCTTGGGATGACTTTTCACACTTGAGTGCAAAATAAATACAGATAATTTTTTCCAGCTTTGATGGAACAAAAAAACAGCAAATTGATGGATAATTGCAGTTAGTGCAAACAAAGCTAGCGATCGATAAAGACTAACCCTGTTCACTTCAATGGCCAAATTACATTTTGAAAACCAAATACACACAGACAACATGTCAAAGTGGTTCCTAGGAGGAGAAATGGGACATTGAAGAGGAGTGAAATGATTGCTTTTGGTCACCGCCACCATTGTCCGAAAAACATATTGAAAGGATTCTTTATAGGTAGGCAAAAAGATGGAGTGGTATAACACTTCAGACACCGCAAAGTGTAAGACCACTTTCTAGTGGAAGAAAAAGACATTTCTTATTTCTAGAAGAACGGGGGAACAAATGGGAAATAAATCTGAATTGGTAACTCTTTCTTATTAAGGATGTTCCTTCACCACAGTCTTGACTTAGAGCATAAGTTCTTCATCAGGAATGAAGGTTGGTCCAACGGGGCTGAGAGATAATTGGGAAGAGGATGGGGATGGAGGGGGGGGTAACTGTGAATGAAATAGGTCGATGGTGGTGCAGATTTATCATGAGAGGTAAGACAGGAGGGTGGAGCGAATAGGTGGGAAGCAAGATGAAAATGTAGGACTGCTCAAGAGGCTAATGCCGAGTTGGAAGGTTGGATCTGGGACAAGGCGCGTGGTGTGAGAGTGAGGGTGAGGGGAAATACGGAAACTGTAGTTGGTGGGTCCCAAGGCAGAAGATGAAGTATTCTTCCTACAAGCGTCAGGTAGCTAGAGCTTGGAGGGGGATGCGGCACAGGACTTGCATGCCCTTGACCGAGTGGGAGGGGAAGTTAAAGTATTCAGCCACAGGGCGATGGGGTCGTTTAGGTTTGGAGTCCTAGAGCTGTTCCCTGAAATGTTCTGCAAGTTGGCATCCAGTCTCCCCAATGTGTCAGAGCAATGGACATATAAATAAATCTTATAAACAAATTGGATAAATTTTAGCATGCCGGAGTATTTATCTTTAATGAAGATAACGAAAATATTAATAAAATTCGGTGACTGTTTGATACGGTTTGTCGGTCAGGCTCAACTCATCCCCTTCAAATGAGACAATGCTATTGATAGCGGTGAACTACTCTTTTTGCTGTAAAATCACAAGTTATTGATTTATTTTCACAACTTACTGGTATTCACACCTGCACATTCAATGTCAAACTCTGACATCAGAAATGAAATTACAGCATTAATTTTGACTGACAATATTCGAACAAACAAATTAGTAGCACACAGTGAATACCAAGTCTGATAAATATGAAATCAAATTTGACCCAAAAAATATACAATCAAGATGGGAGATAATAAATGGGGGAAGTGCATAAGGTAAGAAATGCAGCATCAAAGAAGGTGCTCCTCCAGGGAGTGTATTTTACCAACTACAACTGCTAAATATAAACAAACACTCTGACATGATCCTCCGGTTTTAATGTGAACCAAAGCCCCATACAGTAGGTACCATTTAAATAAGTTAATAGATACAAGCCTTGAGCCAATCCAGCCTCCAGTTGGGCCCCCCTTTTGGAGCTCGGAGCTTCCTCCAGCTCCGGTGGGTTGTTGAGCTCCTGGGATCCAGCTGCCACTGCCACTCCTCCACTGAAGAAGCTTTGGGAAGCAGATGCAAAGGCAAGATACAGAACAGAGTACCTTTGCCAAGGAAAGCAGCTTATGGAGACATTGAGCAATAGCATCACATGGTTTTGACCAATCGACCTCTGGGTTATGTGCCCAGCACACTCATGCTGCACTACTCTGCTTCGGTGCTCCGAGTCACCGGATTGTGGATCAGTTTAAATTCGATCCTCTATCTCTGATAACATCGCTGCACAAGGCAGTGAAGAAAGGTTTAGGCACACTAACCTTCATCAGTTAGGGAATTGAGTATAGATGTTGGCAAGATATAGTGTAGTTATACAGAACGTTGATAAGGCTGCACCTGGAGTATTGTGATCAGTTTTGGTCCCCTTGGTATCGTGTGATTTCTGACATCTTCAACTCTGGGTTAGTGTTGAACTTGATAGGATATTTTGTCCAACTCAGCATGTTTAAACAGTATCGCTCGGAGGGAGTCATTTGAAACATTTGAGGAGGTGAGTTCAACAAGATTGAACTATTCAAAGTTACTTGGACTCTCTTTTAAACTTACATCAGGACCAGTAGTCAGAGACACATACAACATGGAAACAGACCCTTCGGTCCAACTTTTCCATGCTGACCTGATATCCTAAATTAACCTAGTCCCATTTGACAGCACCTGACCCATATACTCTGGAAGCTCATTTCATGTATGTGCCACCCTCTGCATGAAGAAGTTGTCCCTTTAATATATTTCGCCTGTCACCCTGAACCTATACCCTCTATTTCTGGACTCCTCCAGCCCAGGGAAAATACCTTGTCTTTTACCCTGTCCATCCCTCTCATGAATTTAAACGTCTATTAGGCCACTCCTCTACCTCCGATGCTCCAGTGAAAACAGCCCCAGCCTATTCAGACTCTCCCTGTAGCTCAAACCCTCCAACCCCCAGCAACGTTCCGTAAATCTTTTCTCATAGAGAAGTCAACGTTTCAGTCCTGAAGAAGGGTTAATATCCAAAATGCTGACTACTCCACATCCTGATGCTGCCTGGCTTGCTGTGTTCTCCAGACCTCCTGCTTGCCTACTTCGGGTTGCAATAGGTAGTGGCTCAGTGGTTACCACTGCAGCCTAACTGTGCCACAGATCCAGGTTTGATTCCAGCCTTGAGTGTCTGTCTGTGAGGAGTTTGCATATTCTCCCAGTGTCTGCGTGTGTTTTCTCTGGGTGGTCGTGTCCAAAGACGTGCAGGTCTGAGGTTTGATGAAGGCCTTCCTGCACTTAGAGCAACTGAACAACCTCTCCTCCATGTGGACCCACCAGTGGGCCAGCAGGTCAGAAGAAAGAGCAAAGCCCTCCATGCACTCGGGGCAGAAGAACCGCCTCTCCTCGGTGTGGACCCACTGGTGTCTCAGCAGGTGGGAAGAACTGCTGAAAGCCATCTTGCACTCAGGGCTTGAGAACAGACGTCCGGGGTGCTGCACTCAGGGCAGCAGAAGGGCCTCTCCTCTCTGTGGACCCATTGGTGCTTCAGAACCCTTTCAAATTTCCCAATATCCTTCTGATAGGAGGGAGACCAGAATTGCACACAATATTCCAAATGTATTCCACAATATTCCAGTGTCCTGTCCAGCCACAACGAAACTTCCTAACTCCCATACTCAAGTTAGAGGATTGCGATAGTTTTTAAAACTCACAAAATAAAATAGGAAAAAAATGGAAGGACAAACCGAATTTTGAAGTCAACTTGGAAGCATCATTGAGAAATCGGCGGACTAGGTTTATTAGGTACCTGTTCTCCTTAAATACACGATATACATCTTTATCTTCTGCTCTTCGTAGTTCACAAAACCATGCTGAGTATCCTTGATCACATTATTCCTATCCAGATGTTCATAAATCCTATCCCTTACAATTTTCTCTAAGACTTTGCCCACAACAAAAGTGAGACTCACCGGCCTATAGTTACTAGGGTTATCTCTACTCCCCTTCTTGAACAAGGGAACCACCTTTGCTATCCTCCAGTCTTCTGGCACTATTCCTGTAGACAATGAGGTCATAAAAAATCAAGGCCAATGGCTCTGCAATCTCCTCCCTTGCTTCCCAGAGAATCCTAGGATTAATGCCATCAGGCCCAGGGGACTTATCTATTTTCACCCTTTCCAGAATTTCCAATACCTCTTCCCTACATACCTCAAAGCCATGAATTTTAATTGATTGTGACTCAATATTCACATCGGCAAGAATGTCCTGTTCCTGAGTGAATACTGATGAAAAATATTCATTCAGTGTTTCCCCAATCTCTTCTGCCTCCATGCGCAACTTCCCACTACTATCCTTGACTGGACCTATTCCTACCCGAGTCATTCTTTTATTCCTGACATACCTATAGAAAGCCTTTGGGTTTTCCCGAAACCTACCAACCAAGGACTTTTCATGTCCCCTCCTTTCTGCTCGTAGCTCTCTCTTTAGATCCTCCCTGGCTAACATAACTCTCAATCGCCCCAATTAAATTTCATGCCTCATCTTTACATAGGCCACCCTTTTCACTTTAACAAGGGATTCCAATTCATTATTAAACCACGGCTCCCTCACACGACCCTTTCCTCCCTGCCTGACTGGTACATACTTATCAAGAACATTCAATAGTTGCTCCTTGAACAAGCTCCACATATCGATTGTGCCCTTCCCTTAAAGACTACTTTTCCAAGCCACGCATCCTAAGTCATGCCTCATCGCATCATAATTTCCTTGCCCCCAGCTTTAACTCTTGCCCTGCAGTGCACATTTATCCTTCTTCATCACCAGAGTAAAAGTCACCGAATTGTGGTCACTGTCCCCAAAGTGCTCACCTACCTCCAATTCTAACACCTGGCCTGGTTCATTACCCAGAACCAAATCCAGTACGGCCTCACCTCTTGTTGGCATGTCAACATATTGTGTCAGGAAACCCTCCCGCACACATTGGACAAACACCGCCCCATTTAATGTACTCGAGCTATAGCTTTCCCAGTAAACATCTGGAAAGTCAAAGACTCCCATAACAACCACCCTATTACGTTCACTCTTCTTCTGAATCACCCTCGCAATCCTTTCTTCTACATCTCTAGGACTATTAGGCCTGTAGAAAACTCCTAACAGGGTGACCTCACCTTTCCTATTTCTAACCACAGCCCAAACTACCTCAGATGGCGAGTCTTCATCCATCGTCCTTTCCACCGCTGGAATACGATCCTTGACAAGCAATGCCACACCTCCCCCTCTTTTCCCCTCACCTCTGACCCTACTAAAACATTTAAACACTGGAACCTGCAACAACCAATTCTGTCCCTATTCTACCCATGTCTCCGTAATAGCCACAACATCGAACTCCCAGGTACCAACTCACGCTGCAAGTTCACCTACCTTATTTCGTATACTTCTCAAATTGAAGTATATACACTTCATGTCACATTCCTGTTTAGAGGCAACCTCCTGTGAAATTGATGCCATGTTCCTAACCTCCCTCCACTCAAGGTCCTGCACCCTAAAGCTACAGTCTCGGTTCCCAAGTCCCGGCAGAGTTAGTTTAAACCCCACCTAAAACAGCACTAGCAAACGTCCCCCCAAAAGATACTGGTGCCCCTCAGGTTCAGGTGTAGACCCTCCTGTTTATAGAGGTCCCACCTTCCCCAGGAAGAATCCCAGTTATCCAGATACCGGAATCCCCCCCTCCTGCACCATCCCTGTTGCCACGCTTTTAACTGTTCTCTCTCACTATTCCTTGACTCGCTATCAAGTGGCACGGGTAACAAACCAGAGACAACAACTCTGACTGTTCTAACTCTGCACTTCCAACCTGGCTCCCTGAAAGCCTGCCTAACATCCTCATCCTTCTTCCTACCTATGTCGTTGGTGCCAATGTGGACCACTTCGGACTGCTCCCCCACCCCCTGAAGGACCCGGAAAACACGATCAGAGACGTCGCTTACCCTTGCACCTGGGAGGCAACATACCAATCGTGAGACTCTCTCACCCCCACAACACCGCCTATCTGTGCCCCAAACTATCGAGTACCCAATAACTATTGCTCTGCTCTTCTCCACCCTTCCCTTCTGAGCAACAGGAACAGGCTCCGTGCCAGAGGCCTGAACCCCACTGCTTACCCCTGGTAAGTCCTCCCCCAACAAGTATTCAAAAGGGTTACTTGTTCTTGAGGGGAACGACCGCAGGGGTTCTCTGCATTGCTGCTTTCTCCAAATCCTCCTCAGTGTCACCCGTCTGCCTGCAATCTTTGGAGTTGCAACTTTCCTGAAGCACCGATCTATGACCCCCTCTGCCTCCCAAATGATTCTAAGTTCATCCAACTCCAGCTCCAGTTCCTGAACACGGTCTTGGAGGAGCTGGAGATGGGTACACTTCCTGCAAGTGTAATCAGCAGGGACGACCATGGCATTCCTCACCTCAAACCTGTCGCAAGAGGAACATTACACTGTCTTCACTGCAATCCCTCCAAAAGTAACCTTCAAAAAAAAAACAAGGTCTGAAGAACAGAACAAGCAAAATGCAGCACTTACCTGCTTACCACAATGGGTCTTATTATTAGGTTAGAGGAGGAGGGCGGGAGGGAGGCACTACCCGTGTAGTGCCTCGGGTTCCTCTCCTGCTCGCCTTTATTGGGAAAAAAAACCTACCCAGGTTAGCTTGCGCTACACCAGCTTCCGGGTCCGCTCCGCGCTTTTTTCCCATAAAGGCGCGCAGGTGAGTCCCGGAGATGTGACATGACTCTCCAGTCTCCCCAATGTTATAGACATCACATCTGGAGCAAGGGATACAAGAAAATTACATTGATGGATGTACCGGTGAAAGTCTTCTTTCTGCCGCAGCCCAGGTTCGATTCACGGGCAGCGAGGAAATTTTCAGCAGAGCTACCAAGCGGCGTCGATGTCTCCCTGGTGGTCTAGTGGTTAGGATTTGGCGCTTTTACCGCCGCGGCCCGGGTTCGATTCCCGGTCAGGAAAGCAGTTTTCAGCGGGTCAGAGGGCCCTCTATTCGTCTTAAACGCACTGCACAGTTGTTTATTGATCTTCGTCGTTCCTGTGTGCTGCAGTGTGAAATAGCATCCTGATGCAGATTTGCTTGCGTGCGTTGGGATGATTGTTTCTGCAGCTGCAAACGAGTGAACAATCTTCACTCTCTCGGCGGAGCAGATCAGGGCTGTTTGGCAGTGTCTGTTTGTAGACGCGGTTACCTTTGTTTAACAATTTAAATTTAATTTTTTTTATGTATCCATTGCTCCCGATGCGATCTCTGTAACATTGGGGAGACTGGAGAGTCAAGTCACATCTCTGGGACTCTCCTGCTCGCCTTTATTGGGAAAAAAAACCTACCCAGGTTAGCTTGCGCTACACCAGCTTCCGGGTCCGCTCCGCGCTTTTTTCCCATAAAGGCGCGCAGGTGAGTCCCGGAGATGTGACATGACTCTCCAGTCTCCCCAATGTTATAGACATCACATCTGGAGCAAGGGATACAAGAAAATTACATTGATGGATGTACCGGTGAAAGTCTTCTTTCTGCCGCAGCCCAGGTTTGATTCACGGGCAGCGAGGAAATTTTCAGCAGAGCTACCAAGCGGCGTCGATGTCTCCCTGGTGGTCTAGTGGTTAGGATTTGGCGCTTTTACCGCCGCGGCCCGGGTTCGATTCCCGGTCAGGAAAGCAGTTTTCAGCGGGTCAGAGGGCCCTCTATTCGTCTTAAACGCACTGCACAGTTGTTTATTGATCTTCGTCGTTCCTGTGTGCTGCAGTGTGAAATAGCATCCTGATGCAGATTTGCTTGCGTGCGTTGGGATGATTGCTTCTGCAGCTGCAAACGAGTGAACAATCTTCACTCTCTCGGCGGAGCAGATCAGGGCTGTTTGGCAGTGTCTGTTTGTAGACGCGGTTACCTTTGTTTAACAATTTAAATTTAATTTTTTTTATGTATCCATTGCTCCCGATGCGATCTCTGTAACATTGGGGAGACTGGAGAGTCAAGTCACATCTCTGGGACTCTCCTGCTCGCCTTTATTGGGAAAAAAAACCTACCCAGGTTAGCTTGCGCTACACCAGCTTCCGGGTCCGCTCCGCGCTTTTTTCCCATAAAGGCGCGCAGGTGAGTCCCGGAGATGTGACATGACTCTCCAGTCTCCCCAATGTTATAGACATCACATCTGGAGCAAGGGATACAAGAAAATTACATTGATGGATGTACCGGTGAAAGTCTTCTTTCTGCCGCAGCCCAGGTTCGATTCACGGGCAGCGAGGAAATTTTCAGCAGAGCTACCAAGCGGCGTCGATGTCTCCCTGGTGGTCTAGTGGTTAGGATTTGGCGCTTTTACCGCCGCGGCCCGGGTTCGATTCCCGGTCAGGAAAGCAGTTTTCAGCGGGTCAGAGGGCCCTCTATTCGTCTTAAACGCACTGCACAGTTGTTTATTGATCTTCGTCGTTCCTGTGTGCTGCAGTGTGAAATAGCATCCTGATGCAGATTTGCTTGCGTGCGTTGGGATGATTGCTTCTGCAGCTGCAAACGAGTGAACAATCTTCACTCTCTCGGCGGAGCAGATCAGGGCTGTTTGGCAGTGTCTGTTTGTAGACGCGGTTACCTTTGTTTAACAATTTAAATTTAATTTTTTTTATGTATCCATTGCTCCCGATGCGATCTCTGTAACATTGGGGAGACTGGAGAGTCAAGTCACATCTCTGGGACTCTCCTGCTCGCCTTTATTGGGAAAAAAAACCTACCCAGGTTAGCTTGCGCTACACCAGCTTCCGGGTCCGCTCCGCGCTTTTTTCCCATAAAGGCGCGCAGGTGAGTCCCGGAGATGTGACATGACTCTCCAGTCTCCCCAATGTTATAGACATCACATCTGGAGCAAGGGATACAAGAAAATTACATTGATGGATGTACCGGTGAAAGTCTTCTTTCTGCCGCAGCCCAGGTTTGATTCACGGGCAGCGAGGAAATTTTCAGCAGAGCTACCAAGCGGCGTCGATGTCTCCCTGGTGGTCTAGTGGTTAGGATTTGGCGCTTTTACCGCCGCGGCCCGGGTTCGATTCCCGGTCAGGAAAGCAGTTTTCAGCGGGTCAGAGGGCCCTCTATTCGTCTTAAACGCACTGCACAGTTGTTTATTGATCTTCGTCGTTCCTGTGTGCTGCAGTGTGAAATAGCATCCTGATGCAGATTTGCTTGCGTGCGTTGGGATGATTGTTTCTGCAGCTGCAAACGAGTGAACAATCTTCACTCTCTCGGCGGAGCAGATCAGGGCTGTTTGGCAGTGTCTGTTTGTAGACGCGGTTACCTTTGTTTAACAATTTAAATTTAATTTTTTTTATGTATCCATTGCTCCCGATGCGATCTCTGTAACATTGGGGAGACTGGAGAGTCAAGTCACATCTCTGGGACTCTCCTGCTCGCCTTTATTGGGAAAAAAAACCTACCCAGGTTAGCTTGCGCTACACCAGCTTCCGGGTCCGCTCCGCGCTTTTTTCCCATAAAGGCGCGCAGGTGAGTCCCGGAGATGTGACATGACTCTCCAGTCTCCCCAATGTTATAGACATCACATCTGGAGCAAGGGATACAAGAAAATTACATTGATGGATGTACCGGTGAAAGTCTTCTTTCTGCCGCAGCCCAGGTTCGATTCACGGGCAGCGAGGAAATTTTCAGCAGAGCTACCAAGCGGCGTCGATGTCTCCCTGGTGGTCTAGTGGTTAGGATTTGGCGCTTTTACCGCCGCGGCCCGGGTTCGATTCCCGGTCAGGAAAGCAGTTTTCAGCGGGTCAGAGGGCCCTCTATTCGTCTTAAACGCACTGCACAGTTGTTTATTGATCTTCGTCGTTCCTGTGTGCTGCAGTGTGAAATAGCATCCTGATGCAGATTTGCTTGCGTGCGTTGGGATGATTGCTTCTGCAGCTGCAAACGAGTGAACAATCTTCACTCTCTCGGCGGAGCAGATCAGGGCTGTTTGGCAGTGTCTGTTTGTAGACGCGGTTACCTTTGTTTAACAATTTAAATTTAATTTTTTTTATGTATCCATTGCTCCCGATGCGATCTCTGTAACATTGGGGAGACTGGAGAGTCAAGTCACATCTCTGGGACTCTCCTGCTCGCCTTTATTGGGAAAAAAAACCTACCCAGGTTAGCTTGCGCTACACCAGCTTCCGGGTCCGCTCCGCGCTTTTTTCCCATAAAGGCGCGCAGGTGAGTCCCGGAGATGTGACATGACTCTCCAGTCTCCCCAATGTTATAGACATCACATCTGGAGCAAGGGATACAAGAAAATTACATTGATGGATGTACCGGTGAAAGTCTTCTTTCTGCCGCAGCCCAGGTTCGATTCACGGGCAGCGAGGAAATTTTCAGCAGAGCTACCAAGCGGCGTCGATGTCTCCCTGGTGGTCTAGTGGTTAGGATTTGGCGCTTTTACCGCCGCGGCCCGGGTTCGATTCCCGGTCAGGAAAGCAGTTTTCAGCGGGTCAGAGGGCCCTCTATTCGTCTTAAACGCACTGCACAGTTGTTTATTGATCTTCGTCGTTCCTGTGTGCTGCAGTGTGAAATAGCATCCTGATGCAGATTTGCTTGCGTGCGTTGGGATGATTGCTTCTGCAGCTGCAAACGAGTGAACAATCTTCACTCTCTCGGCGGAGCAGATCAGGGCTGTTTGGCAGTGTCTGTTTGTAGACGCGGTTACCTTTGTTTAACAATTTAAATTTAATTTTTTTTATGGATCCATTGCTCCCGATGCGATCTCTGTAACATTGGGGAGACTGGAGAGTCAAGTCACATCTCTGGGACTCTCCTGCTCGCCTTTATTGGGAAAAAAAACCTACCCAGGTTAGCTTGCGCTACACCAGCTTCCGGGTCCGCTCCGCGCTTTTTTCCCATAAAGGCGCGCAGGTGAGTCCCGGAGATGTGACATGACTCTCCAGTCTCCCCAATGTTATAGACATCACATCTGGAGCAAGGGATACAAGAAAATTACATTGATGGATGTACCGGTGAAAGTCTTCTTTCTGCCGCAGCCCAGGTTTGATTCACGGGCAGCGAGGAAATTTTCAGCAGAGCTACCAAGCGGCGTCGATGTCTCCCTGGTGGTCTAGTGGTTAGGATTTGGCGCTTTTACCGCCGCGGCCCGGGTTCGATTCCCGGTCAGGAAAGCAGTTTTCAGCGGGTCAGAGGGCCCTCTATTCGTCTTAAACGCACTGCACAGTTGTTTATTGATCTTCGTCGTTCCTGTGTGCTGCAGTGTGAAATAGCATCCTGATGCAGATTTGCTTGCGTGCGTTGGGATGATTGCTTCTGCAGCTGCAAACGAGTGAACAATCTTCACTCTCTCGGCGGAGCAGATCAGGGCTGTTTGGCAGTGTCTGTTTGTAGACGCGGTTACCTTTGTTTAACAATTTAAATTTAATTTTTTTTATGTATCCATTGCTCCCGATGCGATCTCTGTAACATTGGGGAGACTGGAGAGTCAAGTCACATCTCTGGGACTCTCCTGCTCGCCTTTATTGGGAAAAAAAACCTACCCAGGTTAGCTTGCGCTACACCAGCTTCCGGGTCCGCTCCGCGCTTTTTTCCCATAAAGGCGCGCAGGTGAGTCCCGGAGATGTGACATGACTCTCCAGTCTCCCCAATGTTATAGACATCACATCTGGAGCAAGGGATACAAGAAAATTACATTGATGGATGTACCGGTGAAAGTCTTCTTTCTGCCGCAGCCCAGGTTCGATTCACGGGCAGCGAGGAAATTTTCAGCAGAGCTACCAAGCGGCGTCGATGTCTCCCTGGTGGTCTAGTGGTTAGGATTTGGCGCTTTTACCGCCGCGGCCCGGGTTCGATTCCCGGTCAGGAAAGCAGTTTTCAGCGGGTCAGAGGGCCCTCTATTCGTCTTAAACGCACTGCACAGTTGTTTATTGATCTTCGTCGTTCCTGTGTGCTGCAGTGTGAAATAGCATCCTGATGCAGATTTGCTTGCGTGCGTTGGGATGATTGCTTCTGCAGCTGCAAACGAGTGAACAATCTTCACTCTCTCGGCGGAGCAGATCAGGGCTGTTTGGCAGTGTCTGTTTGTAGACGCGGTTACCTTTGTTTAACAATTTAAATTTAATTTTTTTTATGTATCCATTGCTCCCGATGCGATCTCTGTAACATTGGGGAGACTGGAGAGTCAAGTCACATCTCTGGGACTCTCCTGCTCGCCTTTATTGGGAAAAAAAACCTACCCAGGTTAGCTTGCGCTACACCAGCTTCCGGGTCCGCTCCGCGCTTTTTTCCCATAAAGGCGCGCAGGTGAGTCCCGGAGATGTGACATGACTCTCCAGTCTCCCCAATGTTATAGACATCACATCTGGAGCAAGGGATACAAGAAAATTACATTGATGGATGTACCGGTGAAAGTCTTCTTTCTGCCGCAGCCCAGGTTTGATTCACGGGCAGCGAGGAAATTTTCAGCAGAGCTACCAAGCGGCGTCGATGTCTCCCTGGTGGTCTAGTGGTTAGGATTTGGCGCTTTTACCGCCGCGGCCCGGGTTCGATTCCCGGTCAGGAAAGCAGTTTTCAGCGGGTCAGAGGGCCCTCTATTCGTCTTAAACGCACTGCACAGTTGTTTATTGATCTTCGTCGTTCCTGTGTGCTGCAGTGTGAAATAGCATCCTGATGCAGATTTGCTTGCGTGCGTTGGGATGATTGTTTCTGCAGCTGCAAACGAGTGAACAATCTTCACTCTCTCGGCGGAGCAGATCAGGGCTGTTTGGCAGTGTCTGTTTGTAGACGCGGTTACCTTTGTTTAACAATTTAAATTTAATTTTTTTTATGTATCCATTGCTCCCGATGCGATCTCTGTAACATTGGGGAGACTGGAGAGTCAAGTCACATCTCTGGGACTCTCCTGCTCGCCTTTATTGGGAAAAAAAACCTACCCAGGTTAGCTTGCGCTACACCAGCTTCCGGGTCCGCTCCGCGCTTTTTTCCCATAAAGGCGCGCAGGTGAGTCCCGGAGATGTGACATGACTCTCCAGTCTCCCCAATGTTATAGACATCACATCTGGAGCAAGGGATACAAGAAAATTACATTGATGGATGTACCGGTGAAAGTCTTCTTTCTGCCGCAGCCCAGGTTCGATTCACGGGCAGCGAGGAAATTTTCAGCAGAGCTACCAAGCGGCGTCGATGTCTCCCTGGTGGTCTAGTGGTTAGGATTTGGCGCTTTTACCGCCGCGGCCCGGGTTCGATTCCCGGTCAGGAAAGCAGTTTTCAGCGGGTCAGAGGGCCCTCTATTCGTCTTAAACGCACTGCACAGTTGTTTATTGATCTTCGTCGTTCCTGTGTGCTGCAGTGTGAAATAGCATCCTGATGCAGATTTGCTTGCGTGCGTTGGGATGATTGCTTCTGCAGCTGCAAACGAGTGAACAATCTTCACTCTCTCGGCGGAGCAGATCAGGGCTGTTTGGCAGTGTCTGTTTGTAGACGCGGTTACCTTTGTTTAACAATTTAAATTTAATTTTTTTTATGTATCCATTGCTCCCGATGCGATCTCTGTAACATTGGGGAGACTGGAGAGTCAAGTCACATCTCTGGGACTCTCCTGCTCGCCTTTATTGGGAAAAAAAACCTACCCAGGTTAGCTTGCGCTACACCAGCTTCCGGGTCCGCTCCGCGCTTTTTTCCCATAAAGGCGCGCAGGTGAGTCCCGGAGATGTGACATGACTCTCCAGTCTCCCCAATGTTATAGACATCACATCTGGAGCAAGGGATACAAGAAAATTACATTGATGGATGTACCGGTGAAAGTCTTCTTTCTGCCGCAGCCCAGGTTCGATTCACGGGCAGCGAGGAAATTTTCAGCAGAGCTACCAAGCGGCGTCGATGTCTCCCTGGTGGTCTAGTGGTTAGGATTTGGCGCTTTTACCGCCGCGGCCCGGGTTCGATTCCCGGTCAGGAAAGCAGTTTTCAGCGGGTCAGAGGGCCCTCTATTCGTCTTAAACGCACTGCACAGTTGTTTATTGATCTTCGTCGTTCCTGTGTGCTGCAGTGTGAAATAGCATCCTGATGCAGATTTGCTTGCGTGCGTTGGGATGATTGCTTCTGCAGCTGCAAACGAGTGAACAATCTTCACTCTCTCGGCGGAGCAGATCAGGGCTGTTTGGCAGTGTCTGTTTGTAGACGCGGTTACCTTTGTTTAACAATTTAAATTTAATTTTTTTTATGGATCCATTGCTCCCGATGCGATCTCTGTAACATTGGGGAGACTGGAGAGTCAAGTCACATCTCTGGGACTCTCCTGCTCGCCTTTATTGGGAAAAAAAACCTACCCAGGTTAGCTTGCGCTACACCAGCTTCCGGGTCCGCTCCGCGCTTTTTTCCCATAAAGGCGCGCAGGTGAGTCCCGGAGATGTGACATGACTCTCCAGTCTCCCCAATGTTATAGACATCACATCTGGAGCAAGGGATACAAGAAAATTACATTGATGGATGTACCGGTGAAAGTCTTCTTTCTGCCGCAGCCCAGGTTTGATTCACGGGCAGCGAGGAAATTTTCAGCAGAGCTACCAAGCGGCGTCGATGTCTCCCTGGTGGTCTAGTGGTTAGGATTTGGCGCTTTTACCGCCGCGGCCCGGGTTCGATTCCCGGTCAGGAAAGCAGTTTTCAGCGGGTCAGAGGGCCCTCTATTCGTCTTAAACGCACTGCACAGTTGTTTATTGATCTTCGTCGTTCCTGTGTGCTGCAGTGTGAAATAGCATCCTGATGCAGATTTGCTTGCGTGCGTTGGGATGATTGCTTCTGCAGCTGCAAACGAGTGAACAATCTTCACTCTCTCGGCGGAGCAGATCAGGGCTGTTTGGCAGTGTCTGTTTGTAGACGCGGTTACCTTTGTTTAACAATTTAAATTTAATTTTTTTTATGTATCCATTGCTCCCGATGCGATCTCTGTAACATTGGGGAGACTGGAGAGTCAAGTCACATCTCTGGGACTCTCCTGCTCGCCTTTATTGGGAAAAAAAACCTACCCAGGTTAGCTTGCGCTACACCAGCTTCCGGGTCCGCTCCGCGCTTTTTTCCCATAAAGGCGCGCAGGTGAGTCCCGGAGATGTGACATGACTCTCCAGTCTCCCCAATGTTATAGACATCACATCTGGAGCAAGGGATACAAGAAAATTACATTGATGGATGTACCGGTGAAAGTCTTCTTTCTGCCGCAGCCCAGGTTTGATTCACGGGCAGCGAGGAAATTTTCAGCAGAGCTACCAAGCGGCGTCGATGTCTCCCTGGTGGTCTAGTGGTTAGGATTTGGCGCTTTTACCGCCGCGGCCCGGGTTCGATTCCCGGTCAGGAAAGCAGTTTTCAGCGGGTCAGAGGGCCCTCTATTCGTCTTAAACGCACTGCACAGTTGTTTATTGATCTTCGTCGTTCCTGTGTGCTGCAGTGTGAAATAGCATCCTGATGCAGATTTGCTTGCGTGCGTTGGGATGATTGCTTCTGCAGCTGCAAACGAGTGAACAATCTTCACTCTCTCGGCGGAGCAGATCAGGGCTGTTTGGCAGTGTCTGTTTGTAGACGCGGTTACCTTTGTTTAACAATTTAAATTTAATTTTTTTTATGTATCCATTGCTCCCGATGCGATCTCTGTAACATTGGGGAGACTGGAGAGTCAAGTCACATCTCTGGGACTCTCCTGCTCGCCTTTATTGGGAAAAAAAACCTACCCAGGTTAGCTTGCGCTACACCAGCTTCCGGGTCCGCTCCGCGCTTTTTTCCCATAAAGGCGCGCAGGTGAGTCCCGGAGATGTGACATGACTCTCCAGTCTCCCCAATGTTATAGACATCACATCTGGAGCAAGGGATACAAGAAAATTACATTGATGGATGTACCGGTGAAAGTCTTCTTTCTGCCGCAGCCCAGGTTCGATTCACGGGCAGCGAGGAAATTTTCAGCAGAGCTACCAAGCGGCGTCGATGTCTCCCTGGTGGTCTAGTGGTTAGGATTTGGCGCTTTTACCGCCGCGGCCCGGGTTCGATTCCCGGTCAGGAAAGCAGTTTTCAGCGGGTCAGAGGGCCCTCTATTCGTCTTAAACGCACTGCACAGTTGTTTATTGATCTTCGTCGTTCCTGTGTGCTGCAGTGTGAAATAGCATCCTGATGCAGATTTGCTTGCGTGCGTTGGGATGATTGCTTCTGCAGCTGCAAACGAGTGAACAATCTTCACTCTCTCGGCGGAGCAGATCAGGGCTGTTTGGCAGTGTCTGTTTGTAGACGCGGTTACCTTTGTTTAACAATTTAAATTTAATTTTTTTTATGGATCCATTGCTCCCGATGCGATCTCTGTAACATTGGGGAGACTGGAGAGTCAAGTCACATCTCTGGGACTCTCCTGCTCGCCTTTATTGGGAAAAAAAACCTACCCAGGTTAGCTTGCGCTACACCAGCTTCCGGGTCCGCTCCGCGCTTTTTTCCCATAAAGGCGCGCAGGTGAGTCCCGGAGATGTGACATGACTCTCCAGTCTCCCCAATGTTATAGACATCACATCTGGAGCAAGGGATACAAGAAAATTACATTGATGGATGTACCGGTGAAAGTCTTCTTTCTGCCGCAGCCCAGGTTTGATTCACGGGCAGCGAGGAAATTTTCAGCAGAGCTACCAAGCGGCGTCGATGTCTCCCTGGTGGTCTAGTGGTTAGGATTTGGCGCTTTTACCGCCGCGGCCCGGGTTCGATTCCCGGTCAGGAAAGCAGTTTTCAGCGGGTCAGAGGGCCCTCTATTCGTCTTAAACGCACTGCACAGTTGTTTATTGATCTTCGTCGTTCCTGTGTGCTGCAGTGTGAAATAGCATCCTGATGCAGATTTGCTTGCGTGCGTTGGGATGATTGCTTCTGCAGCTGCAAACGAGTGAACAATCTTCACTCTCTCGGCGGAGCAGATCAGGGCTGTTTGGCAGTGTCTGTTTGTAGACGCGGTTACCTTTGTTTAACAATTTAAATTTAATTTTTTTTATGTATCCATTGCTCCCGATGCGATCTCTGTAACATTGGGGAGACTGGAGAGTCAAGTCACATCTCTGGGACTCTCCTGCTCGCCTTTTTTGGGAAAAAAAACCTACCCAGGTTAGCTTGCGCTACACCAGCTTCCGGGTCCGCTCCGCGCTTTTTTCCCATAAAGGCGCGCAGGTGAGTCCCGGAGATGTGACATGACTCTCCAGTCTCCCCAATGTTATAGACATCACATCTGGAGCAAGGGATACAAGAAAATTACATTGATGGATGTACCGGTGAAAGTCTTCTTTCTGCCGCAGCCCAGGTTCGATTCACGGGCAGCGAGGAAATTTTCAGCAGAGCTACCAAGCGGCGTCGATGTCTCCCTGGTGGTCTAGTGGTTAGGATTTGGCGCTTTTACCGCCGCGGCCCGGGTTCGATTCCCGGTCAGGAAAGCAGTTTTCAGCGGGTCAGAGGGCCCTCTATTCGTCTTAAACGCACTGCACAGTTGTTTATTGATCTTCGTCGTTCCTGTGTGCTGCAGTGTGAAATAGCATCCTGATGCAGATTTGCTTGCGTGCGTTGGGATGATTGCTTCTGCAGCTGCAAACGAGTGAACAATCTTCACTCTCTCGGCGGAGCAGATCAGGGCTGTTTGGCAGTGTCTGTTTGTAGACGCGGTTACCTTTGTTTAACAATTTAAATTTAATTTTTTTTATGTATCCATTGCTCCCGATGCGATCTCTGTAACATTGGGGAGACTGGAGAGTCAAGTCACATCTCTGGGACTCTCCTGCTCGCCTTTATTGGGAAAAAAAACCTACCCAGGTTAGCTTGCGCTACACCAGCTTCCGGGTCCGCTCCGCGCTTTTTTCCCATAAAGGCGCGCAGGTGAGTCCCGGAGATGTGACATGACTCTCCAGTCTCCCCAATGTTATAGACATCACATCTGGAGCAAGGGATACAAGAAAATTACATTGATGGATGTACCGGTGAAAGTCTTCTTTCTGCCGCAGCCCAGGTTCGATTCACGGGCAGCGAGGAAATTTTCAGCAGAGCTACCAAGCGGCGTCGATGTCTCCCTGGTGGTCTAGTGGTTAGGATTTGGCGCTTTTACCGCCGCGGCCCGGGTTCGATTCCCGGTCAGGAAAGCAGTTTTCAGCGGGTCAGAGGGCCCTCTATTCGTCTTAAACGCACTGCACAGTTGTTTATTGATCTTCGTCGTTCCTGTGTGCTGCAGTGTGAAATAGCATCCTGATGCAGATTTGCTTGCGTGCGTTGGGATGATTGCTTCTGCAGCTGCAAACGAGTGAACAATCTTCACTCTCTCGGCGGAGCAGATCAGGGCTGTTTGGCAGTGTCTGTTTGTAGACGCGGTTACCTTTGTTTAACAATTTAAATTTAATTTTTTTTATGTATCCATTGCTCCCGATGCGATCTCTGTAACATTGGGGAGACTGGAGAGTCAAGTCACATCTCTGGGACTCTCCTGCTCGCCTTTATTGGGAAAAAAAACCTACCCAGGTTAGCTTGCGCTACACCAGCTTCCGGGTCCGCTCCGCGCTTTTTTCCAATAAAGGCGCGCAGGTGAGTCCCGGAGATGTGACATGACTCTCCAGTCTCCCCAATGTTATAGACATCACATCTGGAGCAAGGGATACAAGAAAATTACATTGATGGATGTACCGGTGAAAGTCTTCTTTCTGCCGCAGCCCAGGTTCGATTCACGGGCAGCGAGGAAATTTTCAGCAGAGCTACCAAGCGGCGTCGATGTCTCCCTGGTGGTCTAGTGGTTAGGATTTGGCGCTTTTACCGCCGCGGCCCGGGTTCGATTCCCGGTCAGGAAAGCAGTTTTCAGCGGGTCAGAGGGCCCTCTATTCGTCTTAAACGCACTGCACAGTTGTTTATTGATCTTCGTCGTTCCTGTGTGCTGCAGTGTGAAATAGCATCCTGATGCAGATTTGCTTGCGTGCGTTGGGATGATTGCTTCTGCAGCTGCAAACGAGTGAACAATCTTCACTCTCTCGGCGGAGCAGATCAGGGCTGTTTGGCAGTGTCTGTTTGTAGACGCGGTTACCTTTGTTTAACAATTTAAATTTAATTTTTTTAATGTATCCATTGCTCCCGATGCGATCTCTGTAACATTGGGGAGACTGGAGAGTCAAGTCACATCTCTGGGACTCTCCTGCTCGCCTTTATTGGGAAAAAAAACCTACCCAGGTTAGCTTGCGCTACACCAGCTTCCGGGTCCGCTCCGCGCTTTTTTCCAATAAAGGCGCGCAGGTGAGTCCCGGAGATGTGACATGACTCTCCAGTCTCCCCAATGTTATAGACATCACATCTGGAGCAAGGGATACATAAAAAAAATTAAATTTAAATTGTTAAACAAAGGTAACCGCGTCTACAAACAGTCACTGCCAAACAGCCCTGATCTGCTCCGCCGAGAGAGTGAAGATTGTTCACTCGTTTGCAGCTGCAGAAGCAATCATCCCAACGCACGCAAGCAAATCTGCATCAGGATGCTATTTCACACTGCAGCACACAGGAACGACGAAGATCAATAAACAACTGTGCAGTGCGTTTAAGACGAATAGAGGGCCCTCTGACTCGCTGAAAACTGCTTTCCGGACCGGGAATCGAACCCGGGTCGCGGCGGTAAAAGCGCCAAATCCTAACCACTAGACCACCAGGGAGACATCGACGCCGCTTGGTAGCTCTGCTGAAAATTTCCTCGCTGCCCGTGAATCGAACCTGGGCTGCGGCAGAAAGAAGACTTTCACCGGTACATCCATCAATGTAATCCATCAATGTATTTGGATACTTGTGTGTTGGAAGACTTACCAGGGGTAAGCAATGGGGTTCAGGCCCCGGCACGGAGCCTGTTCCCGTTGCTCAGAAGGGAAGGTTGGAGAAGAGCAGAGCAATAATTATTGGGGACTCGATATTTTGTGGCACATATAGGCTGTTTTGTGGGGGCGAGAGAGACTCACGATTGGTATGTTGCCTCCCAGGTGCAAGGGTAAGTGACGTCTCTGATCGTGTTTTCCGAGTCCTTAAGGGGGTGGCGGAGCAGCCCGAAGTCGTGGTCCACATTGGCACCAACGACATAGGTAGGAAGAAGGATGAGGATGTTAGGCAGGCTTTCAGGGAGCTAGGTTGGAAGCTCAAAGTTAGAACAAACAGAGTTGTTGTCTCTGGTTTGTTACCTGTGCCACGTGATGGTGAGTCGAGGAATAGTGAGAGAGAACAGTTAAATGCGTGGCTACAGGGATGGTGCAGGAGGGGGGGATTCCGGTATCTGGATAACTGGGGTTCTTTCTGGGGAAGGTGGGACCTCTATAAACAGGATAGTCTACACCTGAACCTGAGGGGCACCAGTATCCTTGGGGGGACGTTTGCTAGGTATCTTTGGGGGAGGGGGTTTAAACTAACTCTGCAGGCGCATGGGAACCTAGACTGTAGATTTAGGGTGCAGGACCTTGAGTGTAGGGAGATTAGGAGCTTGGCATCAATCTTGAAGGAGGGTGCCTCTAAACAGCAATGTGACATTGAAGTATACTTCAATGCGAGAAGTATACGAAATAAGATAGGTGAACTTGCAGCGTGGGTTGGTACCTGGGATTTTGATGTTGTGGCTATTACTGCGACATGGGTAGAACAGGGACACGATTGGCTGTTGCAGGTTCCAGGGTTTAAATGTTTTAGTAGGGTCAGACATGGGGGTAAGAGAAGGGGAGGTGTGGCATTGCTTGTCAAGGATGGTATTACAGCGGTGGAAAGGACGATGGATGAACACTCGCCATCTGAGGTACGTTGGGCTGAAGTTAGAAATAGGAAAGGGGAGGACACCCTGTTTGGATTTTCTATAGGCCTCCTAATAGTCCTAGAGACGTAGAAGAAAGGATTGAGAGGGTGATTCAGGAGAAGAGGGAAAGTAATAGGGTGGTTGTTATGGGGGACTTTAACTTTCCAGATATTGACTGGGAAAGCCATAGCTCGAGTACGTTAGATGGGTCGGTGTTTATCTGTTGTGTGCAGGAGGGTTACCTGACACAATATGTTGACAGGCCAACAAGAGGTGAGGCCGTACTGGATTTGGTTCTGGGTAATGAATCAGGCCAGGTATTAGAATTGGAGGTAGGTGGGCACTTTGGGGACAGTAACCACAATTCGGTGATTTTTACTCTGGTGATGGAGAGGGATACGTGTGCACTGTAGGGCAAGAGTTATAGCTGGGGGCAGGGAAATTATGATGCGGTGAGGCATGACTTAGGACGTGTGGCTTGGAAAAGTAGACTTCAATGGAAGGGTGCAATCGATATGTGGAGCTTGTTCAAGGAGCAACTATTGAGTGTCCTTGATAAGTATGTACCTGTCAGGCAGGGAGGAAAACGTCGTGTGAGGGAGCCGTGGTTTAATAATGAATTGGAATCCCTTGTTAAAGCGAAGAGGGCGGCCTATGTAAAGATGAGGCGTGAAGGTTCAATTGGGGCAATTGAGAGTTATAAAGTAGCCAGGGAGGATCTAAAGAGAGAGTTAAGAGCAGCAAGGAGGGGACATGAAAAGTCCTTGGTTGGTAGGATAAGGGACAACCCAAAGGCTTTCTATAGGTATGTCAGGAATAAAAGAATGACTCAGGTTGGAATAGGTCCAGTCAAGGATAGTAGTGGGAAGTTGCACATGGAGGCCGAAGAGATTGGGGAGACACTGAATGAATACTTTTCATCAGTATTCACTCAGGAACAGGACATTGTTGCCGATATGAATATTGAGTCACAATTAATTTTAATGGATGGCTTTGAGGTATGTAGGGAAGAGATATTGGAAATTCTGGAAAGGGTGAAAATAGATAAGTCCCCTGGGCCTGATGGCATATATCCTAGCATTCTCTGGGAAGCAAGGGAGGAGATTGCAGACCCATTGGCCTTGATTTTTATAACCTCGTTGTCTACCGGAATAGTGCCAGAAGACTGGAGGATAGCAAAGGTGGTTCCCTTGTTCAAGAAGGGGAGTAGGGATAACACTAGTTCCTATAGCCGGTGAGTCTCACTTCTGTTGTGGGCAAAGTCTTAGAGAAAATTGTAAGGGATAGGATTTATGAACATCTGGATAGGAATAATGTGATCAAGGATAGTCAGCATGGTTTTGTGAAGGGCAGGTCTTGTCTCACAAACCTTATTGAATTCTTTGAGAAGGTGACTAAGGAGGTGGACGAGGGTAAAGCGGTAGATGTGGTGTATATGGAATTTAGTAAGGCGTTTGATAAGGTTCCCCATGGTTGGCTACTGCAAAAAATACGGAGGTATGGCATTGAGAGTGCGTTGGAGGTTTGTATTAGGAATTGGCTGGCTGGAAGAAGACAGAGTGTAATAGCTGATGGTAAAGGTTCATCTTGGAGTGCAGTTACTAGTGGTGTTCCGGAAGGATCTGTTTTGGGACCATTGCTGTTTGCCATTTTTATAAATGACCTGGAGGAGGGGCTAGAAGGTTGGGTGAGCAAGTTTGCGGATGATACGAATGTCAGTGGAGTTGTTGACAGTGAGGAAGGATGTGGCAGGTTACAATGAGATATAGTTAAGCTGCAGAGCTGGGCAGAAAGGTGGCAAATGGAGTTCAATTTTGGTTAAGAGTAACAAGAAGATGGATTACTGGGCTAATGGTTGGATACTTGGTAGTGTGGATGAGCAGAGGGATCTTGGTGGCCATGTACACAGATCTCTGAAAGTGCTGTGAAGAAGGCATATGGCGTACTAGCTTTTATTGGTAGAGAAATTGAGTTCCGGAGTCCTGAGGTTGTGTTGCAGTTGTATAAGACACTGGTGCGGCCGCGTCTGGAGTATTGTGTGCAGTTTTGGTCGCCATACTATAGGAAGGGTGTGGAGGCACTGGAACAGGTGCAGAGGAGGTTTACCAGGATGTTACCTGGTATGGTAGGAAGATCGTATGAGGAAACGCTGAGGCACTTGGGGCTTTTTTCATTGGAGACAAGAAGGTTTAGGGGTGACTTGATAGAGGTGTACAAGATGATTAGGGGTTTAGATCGGGTTGGCAATGAGAACCTTTTTCCACCTAAGGAGTCAGCTATTACGAGGGGGCATAGCTTTAAATTAAGGGGTGGTAGGTATAGGACAGATGTTAGGGGTAGCTTCTTGACTCAGCGAGTCATGAGTTCATGGAATGCCCTGCCAGTAGCAGTGGTGGACTCTCCCTCTTTATGGGCATTTAAACGGACATTGGATAGGCATATGGAGGATAGTAGGCTAGTGTAGGTTAGGTGGGCTTGGATCGGCGCAACATCGAGGGCCAAAGGGCCTGTACTGCGCTGTAATTTTCTATGTTCTATGTTCTATTAAGCTGCATCAGGACATTATTTCAACGAGCCACGACACACTGCAGCACAGAGAAACTGTGAAGAGCAGAAGACAAAGATGTATATAGTGTATTTAAGGAGAACAGGTACCTAATAAACCCAGTCCGCCGATTTCTCAAATATGCTTCCAAGTTGACTTCAAAAATTCGGTTTGTCCTTCCATTTTTTGCTATTTTATTTTGTGAGTTTTAAAAATTCCGCAATCCTCTGACTTGAGTATTGGAGTTGGTAAGTTACGTTGTGGCTGGACAGGACACTGGAATATTGTGGAATACTTTTGGAATATTGTGTGCAATTCTGGTCTCCCTCCTATCAGAAGGATATTGTGAAATTTGAAAGGGTTCTGAAGCACCAATGAGTCCGCAGAGAGGAGAGGCCCTTCTGCTGCCGTGAGTGCGGGAAGGCCTTTAGTGATTCCTCTGCCATGCGGACGCAGCAATTGGTCCACACCCGGGACGGCTGTTCTCATGCCCTGAGTGCGAGATGGCTTTCAGCAGTTCTTCCCACCTGCCGAGACACCAGTGGGTCCATACCGAGGAGAGGCATTCTTCTGCCACGAATGCAGAATGGGCTTTGCTCTTTCTTCTGACTTGCTGGCCCACTGGTGGGTCCACAGTGGGGAGAGGTTGCTCAGTTGCTCTAAGTGCAGGAAGGCCTTCATCAAACCTCAGACCTGCATTTGTTTGGACAGGACCACCGTGAGAAAACACATGCAGACACTGGGAGAATGTGCAAACTCCTCACTGGCTGGAATCAAACCTGGGTCCCTGGTGCTGTGAGGCTGCAGTGGTAACCACTGAGGCACTACATATTGCAACCTGAAGTAGGCAAGCAGGAGGTCGGGAGAATACAGCAAGCCAGGCAGCACCAGGATGTGGAGTAGTCAGCATTTTGGGTATTAACCCTTCTTCAGGACTGAAAAGTTGACTTCTCTATGAGAAACGATTTACGGAATGTTGCTGGGGTTTGGAGGGTTTTAGCTACAGGGAGAGTCTGAATAGGCTGGGGCTGTTTTCACTGGAGCATCGGAGGTAGAGGAGTGACCTAATAGAGGTTACAAATTCATGAGAGGGATGGACAGGGTAAAAGACAAGGTATTTTCCCTGGGATGGAGGACCCCAAAACTAGAGGGCATAGGTTTAGGGTGAGAGGCGAAATATATTAAAGGGACAACTTCTTCATGCAGAGGGTGGTACATACATGAAATGAGCTGCCAGGGTATATGGGTCAGGTGCTGTCAAATGGGACTAGATTAATTTAGGATATCAGGTCAGCATGGAAAAGTTGGACCGAAGGGTCTGTTTCCATGTTGTATGTGTCTCTGACTACTGTTCCTCATGTAAGTTTAAAAGAGAGTCCAAGTAACTTTGAATACTTCAATCTTGTTGAAATCACCTCCTCAAATGACTCCCTCCGAGCGATACTGTTTAAACATGCTGAGTTGGACAAAATATCCTATCAAGTTCAACACAAACCCAGAGTTGAAGATGTCAGAAGTCACACGATACCGAGGGGACCAAAACTGATCACAATATTCCAGGTGCAGCCTCATCAACATTCTGTACAACTACACTATATCTTGCCAACATCTATACTCAATTCCCTAACTGATGAAGGTTAGTGTGCCTAAACCTTTCTTCACTGCCTTGTGTAGCGATGTTATCAGAGATATAGGATCGACTTTAAACTGATCCACAATCCAGCGACTGGGAGCACTGAAGCAGAGTACTGCAGCATGAGTGTGCTGGGCACATAACCCAGAGGTCGATTGGTCAAAACCATATGATGCTATTGCTCAATGTCTCCAAAAGTTGCTTTCCTTTGCAAGGGTACTCTGTTCTGTATCATGCCTTTGCATCTGCTTCCCAAAGCTTCTTCAGTAGAGGAGTGACAGTGGCAGCTGGAGCCCAGGAACTCACCAACCCCCTGGACCTGGAGGAATCTCCGAGCTCCAAAGTGGGGGGTGCCCAACTGGAGGCTGGATTTGCTCCAGGCTTGTATCGATTAACTTATTTAAATGTAACCTACTGTATGGGGATTTGGTTCACCTTAAAACTGGAGGATCATGTCAGAATGTTTGTTTATATTTAGCAGTTGTAGTTGGTAAAATACACTCCCTGGAGGAACACATTCTATGATGCTGCATTTCTTGCCTTCTGCCCTTTCCCCATTTCTTATCTCCCATCTTGATTGTATTTTTTTTGGGTCAAATTTGATTTCATATTTATCCGACTTGGTATTCACTGTGTGCTATTAATTTGTTTGTTTGAATATTGTCAGTCAAAATTAATGGTGTAATTTCATTTCTGATGTCAGAGTGTGACATTGAATGTGCAGGTGTGAATACCAGTAAGTTGTGAAAATAAATCAAGAACTTGTGATTTTACAGCAAAAAGAGCAGTTCACCGCTATCAATGGCATTGTCTCATTTCAAGGGGATGAGTTGAGCCTGACCAACAATTTCAAACAGTCACCCAATTTTATTAATATTTTCGTTATCTTCATTGAAGATAACAACTCTGGCATGCTAAAATTTACACAATTTGTTTATAAGATTTATTTATATATCCATTGCTCTGCCACATTGGGGAGACTGGATGCCAACTTGCAGAACATTTCAGGGAACAGCTCTAGGACTCCAAACCTAAACGATCCCACCGCCCTGTGGCTGAATATTTTAACTTTCCCTCCCATTCCGTCAAGGGCATGCAAGTCCTGTGCCGCATCCCCTCAAAGCTCTAGCTACCTGACGCTTGTAGGAAGAACACTTCATCTTCCGCCTTGGGACCCACCAACTACATGGGATCAATGTCGATTTCACCAGTTTCCATATTTCCCCCCACCCTCACTCCCACACCACGTGCCTTGTCCCAGATCCAACTTTCCAACTCGGCATTGGCCTCTTGAGCTGTCTTACATTTTCATCTTGCTTCCTACCTATTCGCTCCACTCTCCTGTCTTACCTCTCATGATAAATCAGCACCTCCATCGACCTATTTCATTCACAGTTACCTCCCCTCCATCCCCATCCCCTTCCCAATTATCTCTCAGCCCCGTTGGACCAACCTTCATTCCTGATGAAGAACTTATGCTGCAAACCAAGACTGTGGTGAAGGAGCATCCTTAATAAGAAAGAGTTCCCAATTCAGATTTATTCCCCATTTGTTCCCCCGTTCTTCTAGAAATAAGAAATGTCTTTTTCTTCCACTAGAAAGTGGTCTTACACTTTGCGGTGTCTGAAGTGTTATACAACTCCACTTTTTTGCCTACCTTTTAAGAATCCTTTCAACCTGTTTTTCGGACAATGGTGGCGGTTACCAAAAGTAATCATTTCACTCCTCTTCAATGCCCCATTTCTCCTCCTAGGAACCACTTTGACATGTTGTCTGAGTGTACTTGGTTTTCAAAATGTAATTTGGCCATTGAAGTGAACAGGCTTAGTCTTTATTGATCGCTAGCTTTGTTTGCACTAACTGTAATTATCCACTAATTTGCTGTTTTTTTGTTCCACCAAAGCTGGAAAAAATTATCTGTATTTATTTTGCACTCAGGTGTGAAAAATCATCCCAAGAATCGTCATATTATTATAGTTGATTGAAGCTAAAACAGGAGGCATTCTGTGGCAGTTTGAGACTAAAATCTTGGCTGGAAAGAATGTAAATTGATGATGAAAGTCAAAAAACAGAATCTCTGGCCACAATCTATCAGTCTTGCTTGATTAATTAGTGGCTCTTCAAAAGCACTTCCAAGCCATCACCTCAACCACCAAGAGCAGGTAAGTGTGAACACAGCATTCCAACTGTGAAATATATCGCATTGCTTCTTTGTTATTGATCAAAAACCTGGAACTCGCTCCTGAACATTATTGCAGACCACATCATAATGTGAAGCAATTTAAGAGGCAGCTCAGCGCCACTTTTTCAAGGACAGTTTGGGAAGGGTTGTTGGCAGAGCCAATGATATTCACATCTCATGAAATAATAAGCAAAGAGGCATGGATAGAGGATTGGCTAACCAATGATACAATTGGGATAAGGGGCATGTTCAGGATAGCAAATTGTAACCAGTAGTGTGCCACAGAGATTAGTGCTGGGGCCAAAATTATTTACAATATGTATTATTTACAATTATTTACTTGGATAAGTAAAGTGAATGCACTATTGTCAAGATTGCAAAAAAGATGGTTGATGGGAAGGCAGGTGGTGAGAAGACATGAAACATCTGCAGAGGTTTATAGACAGGTTAAGCAAATGGCAAATGGAATAGAATTTGGGGAAATGAGGTTGTGCACTTTGCCAGGAGGAACAGTGCTGAATGTTAAATGGAGAAATCTGTTGAATAGAGGGATTTGGAAGCCCATACCCATGCATCTCTTCCTCCAAGTTCAGTGAAAAATAGGGAAGGCAAATGGGAGGTTTACCTTTAAATACAGTGTAAAGGTCGGGAGGTTATAGTGAACCTATGTCAGGCACCAGTCAGGCCACAACTGAACACTGGGTGGGTCCTTTACCCAAGGAAAGATATACTGGCTTTGGAGGCAGTCCAGAGAAGGTTGACTAGGATGAAAAGAATATCATATGAAGAGAAGTGAATAGGTTGGGCCTATACTTATTAGAAGTGAGAAGATTTAGAGGTAACCTTATTTTCACATAAACGATTCTGAGGAGACTTGACAGGCTTGATGTGGAAAAGTTTACCTTTGTGGGTGAATATAGCACCAGAGGGAATAACCTGCAAATGAGAGATTGCATGTTGAAGACAGATAGGAATTTTTACTGAGGGCAGTAAATCTGTGGAACATGTTACTCCAGAGGGTTGTTGAGCTTGGGTCGTTAAGTACATTCAAGGCTGTCAGTTTTTGTTTAACTAGTGAGGAAATTGAGGATTATGTGGAAATAGCAGGAAGTGGAGTTGATGTTTACCAGAGCAAACGTGATCTGAATAAATGGCAGAATTGATTCAATGAGCTGAATTAAATAGTTAAGAATAAAGGAGAAAAGGATACAACTGGCAACTACAGGCCAGTCAGTGTTGGAAATTAGAGATTGGACGGAGTTGGTGGCATTTTGGCATTGTTACTGGATTTAACATCTGGAGATTCAAATTGATGCTGCTATGTCCCCGATGCACTTTGGAATCAATTAATATATCTGGAATATAACGCTTATCGCTGCTTTGGTGATCTTAGCAATTGATATAAGGACCTATCTTGTTAAGGAAGGAAATCTTTAGTCCTTACCCAGTTTGGCGATTGTGTCAATCTTGATCCACGGTAATGTGATTAACTCGTAACTGCCTCTGAAATGGCCCTTGGTATTTCTGGGAGATAACGTGCCACATCCCATGAATGAATAAAGGAAAATATTCAGCAGAAAATTGTCACTGAAGTGAAGATTGTGATCTAGTGATAATGGTTGAGTAACCCAGAGATCTAGGTCTTCTGACAACAAAAATTCAAATCCCATCATGGCAGCTCGTGGAATTTATGTTCAACTAATAAAAAGATCTGGAAGTGAGAGTTTGTCTCAGTACTGGCCACCAGGAAACCATTATTGATGAAAACAATGAACGGCAGATGTTGGACATCGGAAACAACAGGCACATTGCTGGGGCATTGCAGCAGATCTGGCAGCATCTGTGGAGAGAAAACAGTTAGTGTTTTGAATCCAGCCAGTTTTGAAGGGCCATTGGACACAAAACATTAACACTAATCTCTTTGTAGATGTTGCCAGAACTGTGCTGTTTCACCAACCATTATTGATCGATGTGAAATTATTCCTTTATGGAGGAAAATCTACTATTCTTTAACACTGTGCGTGCACCAGGGACCATGTGATTCCAGACCTACTACAGTGTGGGGTTGACCCTCAGCTGCCTTCTCGCATGTAATCAATTACTCGGTCCAAGTGACATCAGGGACGGTGAGAAAATGTTGCACATGTTTGCAACAATCATATGCCGCAATTTCTTTGTACAAGAAAAGCACCAGTTAACGAAGGACAGCCAAGACAAATTGCTATGGGAAGGTCATGCCCAACTGGTTTCATTTCCTTGTAGTAATACCAGAATTATAAGTATTTTTAAAAGTCGTGTTCAGAGGTTACAAAGCTGTAGGAATACTGAAAGGGTTCAGAAAAGATTTACAAGGACGCTGCCGGGGTTGGAGAGTTTGAGGGCAAGGAAAAGGCTGGACAGACACGAGCTATTTTCCCTGGAGCTTTGGAGGCTGAGGGATGACTTTATAGAACTTCATAAAATCATGAGGAGCATTGATAGGGTAAATATGAAAGGTCCTTTACCTGGGGTGGGGGGAGTCAAAAACTAGAGTGCATAGGTCTAACTGAACATGTGGCTGCAAGGATGGTGTAGGAGGGAGGGCTTCAGGTTCTTGGATAATTGGGGTTCATTTTCGAGTTTTTTTTATAGGCTTCCGCAGAGTTCCAGGGAGGTGGAAGGGAGGATAAGCAAAATTATTCTGGGTAGAAGTGAATGGAACAGGGTGGCCATTATGGGGGACTTTAACTTTCCCAACTTTGACTGGAAATGCTATAACTCTAGTACGTTGAACGGGTCTGTTTTTGTCCAATGTGTACAGGAGGGTTTCCTGACACAGTATGTCGAAGGACCGACAAGAGGCCACATTGGGTCTGGTGCTTGGTAATGAACCAGGCCAGGTGTTTGATATAGTGGTAGATGAGCAATTTGTAGAGAGTGACCATAATTCAGTTACGTTTACTTTAGCGATGAAAAGGTTTATGTACATGCCACAGGTCAAGAGTTGTCGGTGGGGCAAGGGCAATTATAATGCGATTAGGCAGGAATTAGGATGCATAGAATGGAGTAGCAAAATGCAGGGCGTGCAGACAGTGGAAATGTGGAGCTGGTTTAAGGAACAGATATTGCATGTCCTTGATAGGTATGTCCCTGTCAGGCAGGGAGTCAGTGATATGGTAAGGGAACCGTGGTTTACAACAGAAATTGCATCTCTTCTTACAAAGAAGAAGGAGGCTTTTGTGTTGATGAGGCAAGATGGTTCAGATGAGGCGATGGAGAGTTACAGATCAGCTCGGAAGGATTTAAAGAGACAAATTCTGGATTAGTGGTGCTGGAAAAGCACAGCAGTTCAGGCAGCATCTGAGGAGCAGTAAAATCGACGTTTTGGCACCTGGATACCCCGTGCTGGCCTATTACCTACCCTCGATCTCTTCATTTCCAACTGCCACCAGGACATTAACCACCTCAACCTGTCTACTCCCTCCCCACTCCAACCTTTCATCCTCACAACGCACAGCCCTCCACTCCCCCTGCTCCAATCCCAACCTCACCATCAAACCAGCAGATAAAGGGGGTGCAGTGGTAGTCTGGTGCACTGACCTCTACACCGCTGAAGACAGAGGCCAACTCGAGGACACCTCCTCCTACTGCCCCCTAGACTATGACCCCACCCCCCATCACCAAACCATCATCGGCCAGACCATACAGAACCTCATCACCTCAGGAGATCTCCCACCCACAGCTTCCAACCTCATAGCCCAGGAACCCTGCACTGCCCAGTTCTACCTCCTTTCCAAGATCCACAAGCCTGACCAGCCTGGCTGCCCCATTGTCTCAGCATGCTCCTGCCCCACTGAACTCATCTATACCTACTTCGACACTGTCCTATCCCCCCAGCCCAGGAACACTCCACATACGTTCGAGTCACCACCCATACCCTCCACTTCCTCCAAGACTTCAGTTTCCCCGGCCCCCAACGCCTCATCTTCACCATGGGTATCCAGTCCATCGATACCTCCATCCCCCATGACCAGGGCCTCCAAGCCCTCCGTTTCTTCCTATCCCGACGTCCCCAACAGTACCCTTCCACCGACACTCTCATTCATTTGGCTGAACTGGTCCTCACACTTACCAATTTCTCCTTCGAATCCTCCCACTTCCTCCAGACCAAAGGGGTAGCCATGGGCACCCGTATGGGCCCCAGCTATGCCTGTCTCTTTGTTGGCTAGGTAGAACAGTCCATCTTCCGGAATTATACCGGCACCACTCCCCATGTCTTCCTCCGCTTCATTGATGACTGCATTGGCGCCACCTCGTGCTCTTGCGAGGAGATTGAGCAATTCATCAACTTTACCAACACGTTCCACTCTCTTAAATTTACCTGGACCATCTCTGACACCTCCCTCCCCTTCCTGGACCTCTCCATCTCCATTAATGTCGACCGACTTGACACCGACATTTTTTACAAACCCACCGACTCCCATAGCTACCTGGATTACACCTCTTCCCACCTTACCTCCTGCAAAAATGCCATCTCGTATTCCCAATTCCTCCACCTCCACCGTATCTGCTTCCAGGAGGACCAGCTCCAATACAGAACACACCAGATGGCCTCCTTCTTTCAAGACCGCAATTTCCCTCCCAACGTGGTTAAAGATGCCCTCCAACGTGTCTGGTCCACATCCCGCACCTCCGCCCTCAGACCCCACCCCTCCAACGTAACAAGAATAGAACCCCACCATGTGCACATCTTCCACCCTACCAAGCTTCACATAAACCAAGTTACTCGACGACATTTCCGCCACCTCCAAACGGACCCCACCACCGGAGATATATTTCCCTCCCCACCCCTTTCCGCCTTCCGCAAAGACCATTCCCTTCGTGACTACCTGGTCATGGTTACGCCGCTCAATAATCCACTCTCCTGTACTGGCATCTTCCCCTGCCACGGCAGGAATTGCAAACCCGGGGCCCACACCTCCTCCCTCTCCTCCATCCAAGGCCCTAGAGGAGCCTTCCACATTCATCAAAGTTTTACCTGCACATCCACCAATATCATTTATTGTATCTGTTGCTCCCGATGCGGGCCCCTGTACATTGGGGAGACTGGACGCCTCCTGGCAAAGCGCTTGAAGGAGCATCACTGGGACACCCGCACCAGTCAACCACACCGCCCTGTGACCCAACATTTCAACTCTCCCTCACACTCTGCCGAGGACATGGAGGTCCTGGGCCTCCTTCACCGTCGCTCCCTCACCCACCCAACGCCTGGAGGAAGAACGCCTCAACTTCCGCCTTGGAACACTTCAACCCTAGGGCATCAATTTGGACTTCAACAGTTTCCTCATTTCCCCTTCCCCCATCTCACCCCAGGTCCAAACTTCCATGACGTGTCCTACCTGCCTATCTTCCGTTTCACCTCTCTACTCCTTCGTCCTCCCTGACATATCATCTTCATCCCACCCTCATCCACCCTCTGTACTCCTTCATCCCCACCCCCACTCACCTATGGGGGTGCTCTATGCTCCTTTTTCCTCACCCCCACCCTCCTCTCATTTAGCTCGTATTCCTTCAGGCACTCTGCCTGTATTCCTGATGAAAGGCTTTTGCCCGAAACGTCCCGAGCCCTTACCTCTGATACAGGACACTGACTTCAGTATGTGTCATTACTGAGAGTGCTGATGTTCCCTTGTGTAATATCAACAACTTATCAGCTTCTGACACCTCTTGCTCCTTTGTTGCCTCTAAACACAATATGCCAATGTGTTCAGGGGAGGCGATGGCCGACTTTATTGTCAGCAGACTATTCACATAGGTAATGTTCTGGGGACCTGTGTTCAAAACCTGCCACGGCAGATGCTGGAATCTGAATTCAATATAAATCTGGTATTAAGAGTCTAATGATGAAACCGTTGTGGTTTGTTGTAAAAGCTTATCTGGTTTCCTGCTGTCCGAACCTGGTCTGATCTACTTATGATTTCAGATCCACTGTCAGCTGGTTGAATCTTCACTGCCCTTTCAGTCGATTCTTAAAGCTCATCTTTTTTAACTATGATATTGCCAGAATGATGTATAGACGGCATAGGCTGGGACTTTCTTTCACTGGAGTGTAGAAGGTTGAGGGTGGAGATTATGGAGGTTTATGAAGTCATGAGGGACAAAGATAAGGTGAATAACCAGTGTCTTTTCCTTAAGGGAAGGGAAGTTCAAAACTTGGGAGTATATTTCTAAGATGAGAGGGAGAAGATTTAAAAAGGACTACCCATGTAGTGCCTGGGGTCCCTCTCCTGCGCGCCTTTACAGGGAAAAAAATCCTACCCAGGTAAGCTTGCGCTACACCAGCTTCTGGGTCCGCTCCGCGCTTTTTTCCCTATAAAGGCGCGCAGGAGAGTCGCGGAGATGTGACTTGACTCTCTAGTCTCCCCAATGTTCTCGAGATCGGTGGAAGTCTTCTTACTGCCGCAGCCCGGGTACGATTCCCGGGCAGAGAGGAAATTTTCAGCAGAGCTACAGGAATGAATCTACGTCTCCCTGGTGGTCTAGTGGTTAGGATTTGGCGCACTCACCCCCGCGGCCCGGGTTCGATTCCCGGTCAGGGAAGCAATTTTCAGCGGGTCGACGGGCTATCCAATCGTCTTAAATGCGCTGTACGGTTGTTTATTGATCTTCGTCGTTCCTGGGTGCTGCAGAATGAAGCAGCTCGTTGAAATAGCATCCTGATGCGGATTTGTTTGCATGTGTTGGGATGATTGTTTCTGCAGCTATAAACGAGTAAACAATCCTCACTCTCTCGGCGGAGCAGGACAGGGCTGTTTGGCAGTGCCTGTTTGTAGACGCGGTTACGTTTGTTTAACAGTTTAAATTTAATTTTTTGTATCTATTGCTCCCGATGCGATCTCTATAACATTCTCAAGATAGCTTTTAACAATAGGTGTCATCTCAATCAGATAATGCATTGAAGGTGTTAAGCTAAAGTCTGTCTGTGTCGCAATGTTAGGTCAGACGGGTTCTATTTCTATCGTGGTATTACAGAATCTTACATGTATGTGTTTTTGTGCAAAATAAAATGCGATTCTGCAAGTACAAATTCAACCCACAAACTTGTGTGCGTGTGTGCGCACAGGAGAAACCGAGTGATTATATGTGTGTGAGAGAGTATAATGCAGTTTAAGTCTGTGAGAGGGTGTATGTGAGAGAGAGAGAGAGCATTTGAGAGAGTGCATGTGTATGAGAGAGTCTGTGTGATTGTGTTGGCTTGAAGGTGTGTGTGTGTGAGAGTGAGTGAGTGAGAGACAGAATGTATAGTGTAGTGGGGTCACCTGTAGTGTGACATGAACCCAACGTCCTGGTTGAGGCCATCTCCATGGGTATTGAACTTGGCTATCACACTTTCCTTTTTTGCCTATCCTGAAGTCTACCTTGAAGGATGGTCACCCGAAGATCCAAGGCTGAATGTCCTGGACTCCTGTAATGTTCCCCGACTGGGAGGGAACACGCCTGGCTGGTGATTGTTGTGCAGTGTCCATTCATCTGTTGCTGTAGCCTCTGCTTGGTCTCATCAATATACCAAGACTCAGGGCATCGTTGCCTGCAGCATATGAGATAAACAATGCTGGCTAAGTCACATGAGTACCTGCTACACTCATGGTGGGTGGTGTCCCCATGTGTAATGGTGGTAATCGTGTCAACACTCTGATACGTCTTTCATCATCTGCCGTGACAGTGTTGTATCGTGTTGTCCTGAAGGCCAGGTGATTTTCTGCGAACAACTATTTGTTTAAAGTTTGGTGGTTGTTTGAATGCGAGAAATGGAGGCGTGGGGAAGGTCTTGGCGAGCTGCTCATCCTCATCAATAATATGTTGCAGGCTGCGAAGAACGTGGCGTAGTGTTTCGGCTCCTGAGAAGTACTGGACAACAAAGGGTACCATTTTGGTTGCAGCTCGTGTCTGTCTCCTAAAATAAGTCATTACAGTTTCTTGCTGTGACACATTGGAACTGGCAGTTGATGAGTTGAACATTGCACCCCGTTCTTATGAGAGCATGCTTGTGTACTTCCAAGTGTCTGTCACGTTCCTCCTCACCTGAACAGGGCTTGTCCAGAGGGGATGGCTGTTTTAATATGTTTCACTAGAGAAGTGTAGCACTGTCAGGTTATCCATGGTTTTGCGGTATAGAGAAGTGCTGAGACATCCATTCTTGATAGAGCTGCATGTGTTCAAAAATGAGACAGATACTAAATAGTGTGGCGAGTGTGATGGTGGGATGAAACTTGTTAATATCACAGTATCGTTGTTTCAGTGACTCCTCACCATGGGTCCAGAGGAAGAAATGTCATCAATATATCTGCTGTATAGTGTTGATTGGAGGTCCTGTGCAGAAAAGAAGCCTTGTTCGAACCTGTGCATGAAAGCGTTGGCATACTGGAGTGCAAATTTGGTCCCCATGGCTGTTCCATGTGTCTGGATAAAGAATTGGTTGTTAAAGGTGAAAATGTTGTGGTTGAGAATGAAGCGGATGAGTTGTAGGACAGTGCTCAGAGATTGGCAGTTGTTGGTATTGAGTACTGAGGCTGTTACCAAGATGCCATCATCGTGAGGAATGCTGGTGTAGAATACTGACACGTCCACGGATTCAAATAGTCTGTGGATGCTGAGCTTCTGGAAGGATTGGATCAGAAGTCTTGATGAATGTTGTCAGTTCATGGTTGTATTTTTTGGTCTGATCAGCTGGTAGTTGCCTGTCGTGTTCCTGTTCAGTTGTTTGTATACTTCCTTGCAAAACTGAAAATGTGTTGCTGGAAAAGCGCAGCAGGTCAGGCAGCATCCAAAGAGCAGGAAAATCGACGTTTCTGGCATGAGCCCTTCTTCAGGAATGAGGAAAGCGTGTCCAGAAGGCTAAGATAAAAGGTAGGTAGGAGGGACTTGGGGGAGGGGCCATGGAAATGCGATAGGTGGAAGGAGGTCAAGGTGAGGGTGATAGGCCAGAGAGGGGATGGGGGTGGAGATGTCAGGAAGAAGATTGCAGGTTAGGAAGGCGGTGCTGAGTTCGAGGGATTTGACTGGGACAAGGTGGGGGGAGGGAAAATGAGGAAACTGGAGAAATCTAGGTTCATCCCTTGTGGTTGGAGAGTTCCTAGGAAGAAGATGAGGTGCTCTTCCTCCAGCCGTTGTGTTGCTATGGTCTGGCGATGGAGGAGTCCAAGGACCTGCATGTCCTTGGCGGAGTGGGAGGAGGAGTTGAAGTGTTGAGCCACGGGGTGGTTGGGTTGGTTAGTCCGGGTGTAGGTTGGTGGGGTGGTAGGTGAGGACCAGTGGGGTTCTGTCCTGGTGGCGATCGGAGGGGCGGGGCTCAAGGGCGGAGGAGTGGGAGGTGGAGGAGATGGTGTGGAGGGTATCATCAATCACATCTGGGGGGAAATTGCGGTCTTTGAAGAAGGAGGCTATTTGGGTTTTACTGTATTGGAACTGGTCCTCCTGGGAGCAGATGCGGCGGAGACGAAGAAATTGGGAGTATGGGCAGGCATTTTAAAAAGACATGAGGGGCACCTTTTTATTTTAAGACAGAGAATGGTTCTCATGTGGTATCAATGTCCAGAGGAGGTGGTGGATGCAGGTACAGTTACAGTGTTTAAAAGACATTTGGATAAGTACATAGAGTCATAGAGATGTACAGCATGGAAACAGACCCTTCCGTCCAACCCGTCCATGCCGACAAGATATCCCAACCCAATCTAGTCCCACCTGCCAGCACCCGGCCGATATCCCTCCAAACCCTTCCTATTCATATACCCATCCAAATGCCTCTTAAATGTTGCAATTGTAATAGGAAAGGTTCAGAGAGTCTGGGCCAAACACTGGCAGGTGGGACTAGTTTAGTTTCAGAACACAGTCAGCATGGACTAGTTGGACTTAATGTGCTTTATGACTGTAACTATCTGCAGTCCTCACTTTTTACTCGAAGATTTTAACCTACTGCGAATCATCTTGCAAGGATGCCTTCCTTGAAGAAGCTCTCTTCCTCCCTCTACAAGGATTTCAGTGAATCCTTCTCTCACTGCACCCCCCAGGTCATCTCCTCTGCACAGAAACTCTTACCTATCACATCTCCATCGCCCCTCCTCCAAGTCCCTCCTCCCTACCTTTTATCTTAGCCTGCTGGACACACTTTCCTCATTCCTGATGAAGAGCTTTTGCCCGAAACGTTGAATCTCCTGTTCCTTGGGTGCTGCCTGACCTGCTGTGCTTTAACCAGCAACACATTTTCAATACTGGTCTTAAAACCAGTTTCTTACCTTCCCCAATACCCACCCACTTCTTTGTTCTTCAAAGTCAAGTGAACTCAGCGTTGAATACATTCAATGGCCGACCTAACTGCAGGAAGACATCGCCACTTGTGAACTCAACTTCTCTTGCTAATATATCATTGGCCTTGCCGATTGCTTGCTGCTCCTGACTGACAACAGGCAGTGACTGGTGTAGAAGGATGCTGAGGCCCCTTTGTCCATCCACACATCATTCCTGATGAAGGGTTCGTGCCCAAAACATTGACTCTCCTCCTCCTCAGTTGCTGACTGACCTCCTGTGCTTTTCCAGCGCCACACTTTTCAACTCTGATCTCCATCATCTCACTTTCGCCACATCTCAACATGTCACCATTTAAACAATGCGCCTCTTCTCTGCGTTTTTTTAACATCAAAGGCTATAGGTTGTGTCACTTCATTTGCCATGTGTTTGCAAATTGCGACACAGACCTGGATCAACTTTTCCAGAGTCTGTCGCACACACACACCTCGCCCACCTCAATTCACTCTTTCCTTTCAGTTGCTGCGTATTAACAATTGAACCCCAGAATGAAACAAAAAATGGATAACGTGGTGATAAACAGACTGTTGTACTAATAAAAGTTAGACAGAGGAAGGAAGTTACAGTCTGGGGTAAAGTTCACAGAGGAAGGAGCAGCAGCAGCTTCAGAACTCACGGTCCAACCTGCACATTTCGACAATGGGCGGCCCTGATTGGCAGGAGGACCAGTCTCTTTCCGGTCCTCCAAGGTTCTTCATTGGTCCATGGAAAGGAGCTGACGCGCAGTTTCTGCGGGCACCAAGGAAGACGCGCAGTGTTTTGCTGACACCGGCGGTCATGCGCAGTGCTTGCTGACACCGCGGAGCATGCTCAGTATGCAGGAATTTGTTACAGATTTTAAAGTTAAAAATCACAAAACCCCTGGTTATAGTCCAACAGACTGATTTGGAAGCACTAGCTTTCAGAGCGCTGCTCCTTCACCAGGTGATTGTGGAGTGTAAGATCGTAAGACACAGAATTTATGATCTTATACTCCACACCCGCCTGATGAAGGAGCGGCACTCCGAAAGCTAGTGCTTCCAAACAAGCCGATTGGACTGTAACCTGCTGTTGTGTGATTTTTAACTTGGTACACCCCAGTCCATCACGGGCAAGTCCACATCATGACAAATTTTAAGTGTCCAACTGCGAATACGAGAGAAAAATACCAAAGCAATTTTTTGTCGAAATGTTTTTTCCCTGTGCCTTGACATGTTATTCCTTTTGCATTTTGTCTGGCTGCTCAATGTTTCTGTCTTTTCCCCAGGATAGAGGTATTCCAAAACTACAGGGTATAGGTTTAGGGTGAGGGGAAAAGATTTTAAAAGATTTAAAAGACTAGGAATATAACATTCACCCCTTACAGGGCGAAAGTGAGGACGGCAGATGCTGGAGATTAGGGTCGAGGCTGTGTGCTGGAAAAGGAGCAGGAGAATCGATGTTTTCGGCAAAATCCTTCATCAGAAAATAGCCATGGGGAACTGCAGAGCTGCAGCGTAAATGAGTGGGTCTGGGTGGGATGCTGTTGGGAAGGTCGGTGTGAATGGCCTGCAGGGATGATATGCCTTAGCCATGCTTATATTGAGAAATGATTCCCCCAAATCTGCTGTGGGACGAGTGGGTTCCAGTTCGTGGGACACTGACATCTGTCCTGGGGAAGGTGGGATTTGTGCTGTCTCTCGCTTCACATTCTGCCCCTTGTCCATTTTCTCCCCACCCACTGCCCCCTGCCCTTTCTCCCCTTTTCACACTGCACCCCGATTCTCTCCCCAACCCTCTGAACCCCGGTCATTCTCTACTCCCCAACCTCTGTCCCCTCTCCATTTCTCTCCCTTCTCCACCACCACCAGTGCCCCCGCCCGTCCTTTCTCGTGCCTCAGCCCTCTTTGATCTAGTGGCCGAGCAGAGGCTGATAGCCAAGTTTAGAACACATGAGGATGGCCTCAGCCGAGACCCTGGGTTCATGTCACACTACAGGAGACCCACCTACACAATACACTCTCACACACACAAGCACACTCTCTTACACACTCACACGCTCGTGCAGACCCTCTCTGATAGACATGCTCTCTCTCTCAGACACACAGTAACATAACCCCACACTCAAACCCACGCACACACCATCTCACATGCTTATACTCCATCTCACACACATACACACACTGCACCCAGCATGCACACGCAAACTCAACCACTCTCTCTCATGCATGTACTCACATAGAGAAGTATTTGGGGTGAATCTGCGTTTGCAGGATTATATATTTGGAAATAGAACCAGTCTCACTCAAGATTAGGATACAGAGAGACCGTACCCTCACAGCTTTCATGCATTGTCTGACCTGAGGTGTCACCTCCTTTTATAAACCTTAAGTTACCTGGAGAATGTGACTTTTAAAACGTTCTGGGATTTACAGATTAATGAATCGAAATCTACAACCCGTTTTAAAAGATGAAAGACTCTACAGCAATCTAGATTTCTTCAATATATCATTTATGTTACATGACACTATAATCTTTTATTCTATATTCTGTGTCTTATGATCCTCCTCCACAGAACCACAGGTCCAAGGAGATCTGTCCCAACTTTCCAACCTACCTTCATTGCTGCCACTCCTCAGGCACGGCACCATTCACGTCAACCTGTTCATACCCTGAGACCAACGAGCCACATGCCATGGGCGCAGCCAGCTCCAGAAGCAGCTGAGACTTGCTCAGTATGAAATACATTGTACATTCCTCCCAGAATTTCAAGCAGCAAAGCGTTTCAAGAACATCTGCTTCTCAATCTGTCTCCCTGTTCCCAGAACACTGCTGTTTGTCCCGTCCCCAGGGGCCGGGCTCTCTCCACTAGCGGATAATTGAACCATTTTGTTTCTACTTACAAGCTGTGCTGGTGGAAGGCAGAGCCCATTCGCTCTTCTGCTCTCTCTCACTATCACATGGGGTAGGAGACGAATGCATCAAAGGACAACTTTGAACTTGCTCCAAAGGTCTGTTATGGGAGAAATGGAAAGGTGATGTGCTATCGGGACAGACAGAAATGGACACTGGAGAGTCCTCCCTCAGGTAAATTGATACGAGTGCCTTCTTGTGCAGCCTGTTTGGTGTTCAGAATTTGCCTTGACACAGCAATCCTGCAGAAAGTATTTTGTTACACGGGCGTCTGTTTCTTTACCGCAGGAAATGGACAAAAACAGCAAGTCATGTGTTTCAACTTCACCAGTTCATTACCATCTGAGAGAAGAGGTTTCACACTTGAGGTCAGAACACACCGACAGAAGAGGACAAGACAACTCAGAGCTCCACAAGGGTGCCGGCGCAACTGTGTAAATCTGACCCGAACCACTCTCTGCACAAAAACGTCCGACATAAAGTCATTTTACCTTCCTTTTTCTCGGTTCCACATCACTTCGGTTCACACGTCAACCTGTTCAACACGATCTCCAACCATTTCACTTCCGTGTTTTCTGCCTTGTCCGTACTCCAGACAGCCCAACCTCGTTTCACCAAGGTGCTTTTTGAGAAAATTAATCAGGCAGTTTTGCACAAGTCAAGTTTTAGAAAAACCTCGGGCTCGTCCGCGATTTGAACCCGGGACCTCTCGCACCTCATCACCGTAAGGCACCCTAAGCGAGAATCATACGCCTAGACCAACGAGCCAGCGAGCCGGCGCGCGATAAATGCCCCACACCGCTTGAGTGACCTGAGACGTGCTCACTATGAAATACATTTGAGATTGCTCTAAGAATTGCGAGCGGCAAAGAGTTTCTCGAGCAGCTGCTTCTCATTCAGTCTCCCTGCTGCTGTTTGTCACGTCCCCAGGAACCGGGCTCTCTCCACTGGCAGACAATTCAAACATTTTGTTTTGAAACTCTTCTATGACACCCGAGCGGCCAGTGACAAGCATTACCCTCCTCACCATGGGATACAGAGAACAGGAGAAGACCACGCAGATCTCCACAAGTGTATCAACTCGACTGTGCACATTGGGCCAGTATATCACTGTGAAATATTTATGTCCAAGCTTTTTTTCGGAAGCAGATGAGAAGGCGAGGTGCAGAACAGAGCGCAGTTATAAGGGAAAGCTGCTAAAGACGACATTGAGTGAATAGGAGAGAGTGGGTTATGGTCCCAACACGCACCCGTTGTGCCAGGGGTTACACTTCGGGTCCACTCTTCCTTCACTCGCAACACCCCACACCCACCTCCCATAGTGCCAAGTCGCTTTCGCCTGCAACCGCCGAATGTGTAACACCTGCCCATTTACCTGCCCCCTCCTGAATATCCAAGGGCTCAAACATACCTGCCCAGGTGAAGCAGCACTTTTGCCACAACCTAGTCCACTGCATTCGCTGCTCACAGTGTCGTTTCCCCAATGTAGCATGAAGCATAAACTGGGTGACTGCTTCGCAGAACATCCCGGTTCTGCCCGCAGGAAAAAGGCCCTGACTTGGCGGTTGTCTGCCACTTTAACGCATCACCCTGTTCCCTGGCCAACATCTCTGTCTCAGGCTTGCAGCAGTGTTCTAGCTCCATGCCAAACTTTCCCTTTGATTCTTCTCCTTCGCAGACTTGTGAGGGGTCTTGCGTTCAAATCTCAGATGAGCCACCGTTTCTTATCTCGTCCAAAACTGAATGGTCAATTTTCTCAAAAAGCACCTTGGTCAAACGAGGTTGGGCTGCCTGGAGTGCGAACCGAGCAGAAACCAGGGAAGTGACATCATTGGCGGTCACGTTGAACAGTTTGACGTGAGTGGTACCGTGTTTGAAAAATGTCAGCAATGAAGTTAGATTGGAAATTTGGGACAGCTCTCCTCGGAGAACGAAAGTTTTCCTAGTCATGTAGGATCTAGACTCCGGAAATAATGTTGTGAAAATGCTCCCACGCCTGTGTCAGAGGTCCCGGCTGCCAATCCCAGGCAAACTTTGAGCACAAATGCCCGGACAATTTTCTCAAAAACCCGCTTCGTTAAATAAGATCGGACTGCCTGAATTAGGGATGGGGCAGAGCTCCAATTGCAGTGAATACGCGAAGGGAAACATTTGTTCAAAGTGAACACAAGGATTGCAGATTTTCCGCCTGCGCAATCCGACTCTGAGTGAATCCTGCAGCTGCATTACTGCTTAATTCTGAGGGTGATACTTCAGGAAGCGGGGAAGTGAAGGGATTGGAGACAGCACTGAACAGGTTAAAGTGAACGAGGAATGTCAGCAATGAAGGGAGACTGGAAAGTTGGGGCAGTTCTCCTTGGAGAACAGAAGGCTGAAAGCCGGCCTGATTGAAGTTTTCCACGTCATGGAGGGGTCTAGACAGATGAACTAATGTAATGAAAATGCTCCCAGACCTGAAAGGAACGAGAACGATTTGGCAGAGATTTAAAGTCATCAGGAAAATAAGTAAAAGTGACATTAGGACAACCGTTTTCGCACAGGGAGTGGGGTCAGTAAATCCTTGTCTGACAGTGACAAAGAGGCAGATTCAATGGACACAAAAGGGAATTCGGTGGGCATGTTCAATGTAACAATGTGCAGATTTACAGGGAGAAGGTGACGGAATGATACAAATAGGGACACTTATTTATTATGGTGTCGAACCAGAAGATCTAAGGTGGGTTGCATGGCCTCAGTTTGCGCTGTCACACATTTTGTGATTCTGAGTGAAATCGGAGTTGGACCAACAGAACGTGGGAAGTTTGACAACGGGTATATTCTGCCCAACAGGCTACTCCATCACAGCAATGAAGGTGTTTTGACATCATTCTCGAAGGTACATGACACAATGCAGATTCAAAACCGAGTATTCCTTTGAATCACTGAATAATTTGTTTACAGTTATTCAGTTGAGGTGAGTGGAGTTGCGCATTGGGAGCCACTCCCGCTGATAGGTCAAAGCCGTTTTCTCCTGTGTGATAGTCCCACCAGCACTCCAATTTGCTGTGCTTCCAGTCAGTAGATGCAGATTACTGTCCCACACTGATACACGGGCCACGATGACCCAGCTGTGGTGACAGGCTTGTGAAGGTCTGAGTGCTCTTCTCCTGTTCTCTGTCGGACTCCTATGATCCGAATCATCAAACCTCTCTTGTCTGAGATGGGAATAAACTGGTGAAGGTGAAACACATCTGTTGTGGTGTGTTCTATGCGCAGGAGGCCCTGCAGTAATTCCCCACGCTGTTTCACACAGCTTCATCCTCCCGCTCAACTACACTTGGCGAAAAGCTGATTGAACCAAATAGATATCCGCCATTGGGTTTTACTGACATAGTTTATAAACTTCAGGCTGACCGCAAATGTGGAGAGGGGCCGTCAGACTGTGGTTTCCGCTCCTGCTGTTGAATAAAGATCACTTTAACTGTGTCCAGTGAGAGGAAATGATTCGTTGTTGTTGGAAAACATTTCTATCTGAACTCGCTGTCACTCTGCTATAACAGGAGGAGCTGGGATCTCCTGATACATTGAAACATCAAGCTGGGAGTCTCTAGATTATGTTGTAAAGGTATCGGTATAATTTAATTCACACCACGCTGTCACCAACTGAATGAAGGGGCTGCGTGTTTAAATCCCGTGATGAACAGTTTGTGTTTGACTTCTCACACTGGGGGAGCTGAGCATTTAAACAAACACTGGGCACACCACCTCCCTGACACAGTGTTCACAAATAAGCTGACAGCAAAGCTTCACGTGTGATCGAAAGTTTCTGGAAAAAAAGAAATGACTCAACAGATATCCAGAGTGAACGTACTCCTTTTCTGATTTGAAGATGACTTCAGTGAGCCTGACGTGATTTGAACACGCAACCGTCTGCTGTGGAATCAGACGCGCTACCGTTGCGCCACAAGCTCACCGAAAGCGCTTAGCCTCTAGTTCATGATTAAGGGAAATGATCGCACTACAATGATTTTATGTTATGAGTAACAACGGAGATCAACAGTTCATGTCTGTTCTGTTTCTCCCCCATCTCCTCCTGTCTCTCGAAACAATTTCCAACTCTCTTTCAATAAACAGCTGACAAGAAACAGAGCCATCATTAACTTTTGAACTGGAGAAGGTTTCTTGTGAAATTAGCTTGAGGCTTGAGGTATGCAAGGTCAAGAGAACTTAGGTAAAACACGGAAACGCTATCCTCATTAGCAGAAAGCGAAAGGATTACAAGACGCAAATTAAGCATTTTCGACAAGTGATACAGGGGACTGGGAAGATAAGCATTATAAACTGTGAACGACAGTGTTCTGGAGTACAACACAGACATTCAAAGACTGAAAACATTCAGGTCCTGATTAATCAGATTGCATTGTGGTGCTATTCTGCAAAACATCCACTTGCAATGTCCTACAAAAGATTAAACAAAGCCCTTCAACAACCAAAGATAATCACCGTCACTGCTTCCCTTCCACAGTCCCAACTTTGTGAAGCAGTATCTTTCACTGGCAAAGGAAGCATCCTTGTCCTCTGGTGCTTCATTTCGATCACGATTTCATGTCCCTCACTGTTCTCGTCTCATTTGCAGACACTTGGCTCATAGCCTCAAAAGACGCTCTGCGGATATCTGCTTGTTCCACCCGAACAGGCAGTGGGTTGCAGATTCCCACCACTCCCAATGTGAGTGAAATAGTTTTCCCCCTCCACTGATTTGAATCTTAAAGAAGAAGCCGGGGAGCAAGCTCCCTTTCTTTTCGACGACATTTCTCATTTTGTAGTCGGCAGGGGTCACAGCTGCGTGGGGAAAGCGCAATGGATTTCAAGTCCATCGCATTAACCACTCAGCCCACGAATACAGAACCACACTGACAGCTTCACTTCCCAGGTCTGTCTGCCTGCGGAGCTGAGAAAGAGTGAATCATCGCAGAGTTTGTTTGAATCCATTCACTTCGAAAGGGTTAAATATCTGCACACGGCGAGTCTAGGTGTTTCATAGCAAAAGATGAAATGAACTTTCAGTTAAAAACAAATCTAGAAACTTCAGGAGGAACGGAGAAGGTCAGGCAACATCTATGGAAAGAGAATCAGACACAGCATTTCAGAATTCCGTATTCTCCGACAGGTGACGTCAAACCTGCCGAGTTTCACTTTTTGTCTCGGGTCCTCAGGATCCGCAGTCCCTTACGTTAGACAATAATAGAATTCAGAAACCCCATTGTGGAGAAGGTTTCCGCTTGGATAACATTTTCCTGATCCCATTAAAGTGCACACAGTCGCGAAGCCAAGGAAGAGGAAAAAACTAAGCGCCCCTGGGTGGGTTCGAACCACCAATCTTTCGGTTAACAGCCGAACGCGCTGACCAATTGCGCCACAGAGACAGGGTAGGCTGTTAATGAATTCAGAATTCAGCCGGCCCCGCCTAGAGTTACAATTGTCGTCTATCACTTTAACTTTTCCTGAATAATGCCTGGGACATTCATTGTAGAGACCCCGGGGACAGTCTGATCCCACCCTCTGCAGACACATCCATGTCACGAGGAACTAGTTTTCTTCCTCTGGGACCGTCGCCCTTCGAGCCTTTCAGTGTTTTGCCTGTTCCCGAGTTCCTTCATTGGCTCGGAGGCGAGAATGGGTTTGAATTCCTGATGTGCACGAACGACAATTCTTTCAATGTCTCAGATCAGTTCATGTCCCGAGAACATCAGAGTCAATCTCCCGGCCTCTTCAACAAGGGGACGGTGTCTGGACTGTCCCTGCTCAGTCGGACGGTTCATCTTTCATTCTCATCTGAATCCGCTTCCCAAAGAGTTTCTAAAGGTTCACAAAGCTGGAGACTGGGATTTCTGTTTTGCTTCATGAACATTTTTCCATTTCCTAACTGACAATATTTTGCCAAAATCTCTTCCCAAGTGTACGCCATGCTTCATTTCCAGAGATGAGGAATTTCCATTGTGGGGAGACATTCCCAAGGTTGGGAATGTTCGCTTTGGAGCAAAGAAGTTTAACTGGAGATTTCCTGGGGCTGTTGGTAATAATGGGAGAAGACGCGGTGGGAATGGGCAGATTAATGATCAGAAGAACCAATTGCCACTGACCAGAGTCAGTTACCAGAGGACAGGAATTGAAGTTCTTGAATGAAAAGCAGCACTTGTGCCTAATAAACACAGAGAATACTGCAGAAAGCCAACAGGTCGTGCATCATCTGTGGAAAGGTAAACAGAGCTGACGTTTTGAGTCTGGTACGCTGTTTGTTCCGAACACGAGTTTCCTGCATGGCAATCAATTCCCAGACATGAGAAAACGGGACTTTATGGAGACGGGTTTTGTGAAGTTTGAGCGATAATGCAAACAACAGGAAGTCATTTAAAATCGCCAGCGAAGAAAGCATAGCCAGCAGGTTACCACCCTGGGCAGGGGAGCCCCAAAGGATCTCTACGCCAGCACCTTAAGTATTCGGCCGCAACTACACGCCCAAAGTTATGATCTAAAATTTCTCATGGAATTGCTCTAACAGGAAAGTTGAGTACTGGACTTGTCCTGTCCGCGCCATAGCCCCAACGTATCCTGTTCCCCTGGATTTGATCAGGACAGAGGAGGCTGATGGGAGATTGAATTGAATTACACACATTGATGAGGGACAGAGCGGGTGGGAAGGATCCATTTCCGTGCGTAGAGAGATGAATAATCAGGGCCGAAAATAAGGAGCCACTTCAAGACATTTGGGGTTCATTCAGCAAAGCTAATGTAGAACTGTTCACAGAAAATGGTGATGAAAGTCTCTCGAGTTATTTTGATGAGAAATGTTGAAAATGCTAATACAATCGATAGAATGAACGTAGATTGGTAAATGTATTTGGTGACAGTTGTGTTCATGCCCTGTGAGCGAAACGTGGATCTGAAGGAATAAAAGGGACATTAACAAAATCGATCTGAAATTGGATACGGTACAAGAAACAGAGCCATCACTAACAGCAGGCTTTTGAACTGGAGAAGGTTTCTCGTGAAAGTAGCTTGAGGCTTGAGGTATGCAAGGTCAAGATAACTTAGGTAAAACACTAATTAGCAGACAGTGAAAGGATTACAAGACGCAAATTAAACATTTTCGAGAAGTGGTACAGGGGACTGGGAAGATTAATATTATGAACTGTGAACAACAAAGTTCTGGAGCACAACACTTACATTCAAAGACCGAAAACATCCAGGTCCTGATTAATCAGATTGCATTGTGGTGCTTTTCTGCAAAACATCCACTTGCAATATCCGACAAAAGAGTGACAAAACCCATCCCTGTCAGCCCAGGATAGAAAATCCGAAGGGATGAAGGTTTGCTTATTTTCTGATGATTCACAAAACTAAGACTGGGTTTTGGTGATTGTTTCCTTTCCACTCCCAGGAGCCACAGTGGTTGAGGCGTTGAGTTGGGGAAAGTAAAATGTGCCCGTGAGCAGCGTGTGGCGTTATTTCAGCTTCCCCTTCATCTGACAGCGCTGTGTCTTGACTCCGATGTTCTCAGAGATATTTATTGACGGGAGACAGTGGATACAATTTGCATTGTGGAAAAAGATTGCTACCTTCCTCATGTTCAGAATTAAAAGTGTAATTACTCATGGCATGGAGCAGAATCTAACGGATTGGCCCGTTGATTTAAATGTAGACATATGTTGCTTCATATGGTGTATATTTGATATTATTCACTGTTATAAAAGCTTTGTGGCTATTGTTTTTCACATTCTAATCTAGCACTGAAGTTATATTCTGTATTTCTTGTCATCTTTTTTAATCGAATAGGGCGGGCGGCACGGTGGCACAGTGGTTAGCACTGCTGCCTCACAGCGCCTGTAGACCCGGGTTCAATTCCCGACTCAGGCGACTGACTGTGTGGAGTTTGCACGTTCTCCCCGTGTCTGCGTGGGTTTCCTCCGGGTGCTCCGGTTTCCTCCCACAGTCCAAAGATGTGCGGCTCAGGTGAATTGGCCATGCTAAATTGCCCGCAGTGTCAGGTAAGGGGTAAATGTAGGGGTATGGGTGGGTTGCGCTTCGGCGGGTCGGTGTGGACTTGTTGGGCCGGAGGGCCTGTTTCCACACTGTAAGTCTAATCTAAAGTCATTCAGCAACTTTACTGGTTTGTTTTTCTCATGTAGCCTTGACATTTCATTTTCATTGTCCTTGGATTCCTCCCACAATATCTCCTGCATATAAACCGGCATTTTCCCAATCACCATCAGTTCTGTGGCAGGGTCACATGCAACTCCTGTTTTTTTTTGTTTCTGATTATACAGCATCCGCAATTCTTTCAGATTTTTATTGAGAGAGAGTTGGAAATTGTTTCGAGAGACAGAAAGAGAGGGGGGGAGAAACAGAAGAGACATGAACTGTTGATCTCCGTTGTTCCTCATAACGGAAAATCATTGCAGTGCGATCACTTTCCTTAAGTATGAATAGAAGCGATCAATACCCCGTGAGCTTGTGGCGCAACGGTAGCGCGTCTGACTCCAGATCAGAAGGTTGCGTGTTCAAATCACGTCAGGCTCACTAAAAGTCGGCTTCTTACATTTCACGTTCAAGGAAGGATTGTGTTCCCTCCGTACATTTGCCGAGCTAAGTCTCGTTTGTGGAAACTTTCGATCACACGTGAAGCTTAGCTGTTAGTTTGATTTGTGAACACTGTCTCAGGGAGATGGTGTGCCCAGTGTTTGGGTAAATGCTCAGCTCCCCCCAATGTGAGTAGGAAAACACAAACTGTTCATCACGGGATTGAAACACAGCCTCTTCGGTCAGTTGGTGACAGCGCGGTGTGAATAACATTATACCGACAGTTTTACAGTATAATCCATAACCTCCCATCTTTATATTTCAATCTATCAGGAGGTCCCAGCTCCTCCTGTTGCAGCAGAGTGACAGCGAGTTCAGATAGAAATGTTTCCCACCAACAGCAAATTCTTTCCTCTCACTGGACACAGTTAAAATTATCTTTATTCAACATAAGGAGCGGAAACTACAGTCTGACGCCCCCTCTCCACATTAACGGTGAGCCTGAATTTTATAAACGGTGTCACTAAAATACTGTGGCGGACACTGATTTGGTTCAATCGATTTTTTTGCCAAGTGTAATTCACCGAGAGGATGCTGCTGTGTGAGACAGCGTGGGGAATTACTGCGGGGCCTCCTGCACATGGGACACACCGCAACTGATGTGTTTCACCTTCATCAGTTTATTCCTACTCTCGGAGAAGAGAAGTTTGATTATTCGGATCATAGGAGGCCGACAGAGAACAGGAGAAGAGCACTCAGACCTTCACAAGCCCATGTATCAGTATGGGACAGTAATCTGTATCTACTGACTGGAAGCACAGCAAATTGGAGTGCTGGTGGGACTATCACACAGGAGAAAACGGCTTCGACAGATCAACTGGAGTGGCTCCCAATGCGCAACTCCACTCACCTCAACTGAATAACTGTAAACAAATTACTCAGTGATTCAAATGAATCCTCAGTTTTGAATCTGCATTCTGTCATGCACCTTCGAGAATGATGTCAAAACACCTTCATTGCTGTGATGGAGTATCCTGTTGGGCAGAATATATCCGTTGTCAAATTTCCTCCATTCTGTTGGTCCAACTCCGATTTCACTCAGAATCACGAAATCCGTGACAGCGCAAACTGAGGCCATGCAGCCCACCTTAGCTCTGCTGGTTCAAAACAATACGTAAATGCGTGTCCCACTCTGTCGCCTGTTCTCTGTAAATCTGCACGTTGTTACATTGAACATGTCCACCGAATTTCCTTTTGTGTCCATTGAATCTGCCTCTTTGTCACTGTTAGACAGGGATTTACTGGCCCCGCTCCCTGTGCGAAAACGGTCTTCCTAATGTCACTTTTATTTATTTTCCTGATGACTTTAAATCTCTGCCAAATCGTTCTCGATCTTTTCAGGCCTGGGATCATTTTCACTGCATTATTTCCTCTGTCTAAAACCCTCATGATGTGGAAAACCTCAATCAGGCCAGCTATCAGACCTCTGTTCTCCAAAGAGAGCAGCCCCAAACTTTTCAATCTCCCTTCATTGCTGACATTCCTCAGGACGGCACCATTCACTTCAACCTGGTCAGTGCTGTCTGCAATCACTTCACTTCCCCGCTTCCTGAAGTATCACACTCAGAATTGAGCGTAATGCAGGTGGAGGATTCATTCAGACTCGGATTGCGCGGGCCAAAAATCTGCAATACTTGTTTTCACTTTGAACACGTGTTTCCCTTCGCCGTGTTCTCTGCAATGGCGGCTCCGCGCCGTCCCTAATTCAGGCAGTCCGATCTTATTTAAGAAGCGGCTTTTTGAGAAAATTGATCGGGCATTTTTGCTCATGTCAATTTAAGAAATTAGAGCTCGCCTGGGATTGGAACCCGGGAACTCTCACACGGCTGCATATACTAGAAGACCCAAAGCTAGAATCATATCCCAGACTAACGAGCCCCCAGCCATGGGTGCAGCCACCTCCTGAAGCAACTGAGACTTGCTCAGTACGAAATACATTGTACATTGCTCCCAGAATTGCAAGCAGGGACGAGTTTCAAGAACATCTGCTTCTCAATCTGCCTCCCTGCTCCCTGGACGCTGCTGTTTGTCCCGTTCCCTAGGGACCGGGCTGTCTCCACTGGTGGATAATTGAACCATTTTGTTTCTACTTACAAGCTGTGCTGGTGGAAGGCAGAGCCCATTCGCTCTTCTGCTCTCTCTCTCTCTCTCACTATTAAGTGAGGCAGGAGAAGTCAGTTACAGTCATGCGGAGGAAATGGGCAACTTTGAACGTGTTCCAAAGGTCCTGTTAACGGAGAGATAGAAAGATGCTGTGCTGTCCGGACAGAGAGAAATGGACACCGGAGACTCTTCCCTCAGGGAAATTGGTATGAGTGCATTTTTGTGCAGCCTGCTTGGGGTTCAGAATTTGTCTTGACACAGCAATCCTGCAGAGAGTCTTTTGTTACACGGGCGTTGGTTTCTTTACTGCAGCAAATGCACTAAAGCAGCAAGTCATGTGTTTCAACTTCACCGGTTCATTGCCATCTGAGAGAAGAGGTTTCACACGAGATCAGAAGACAGCGACAGAGAACAGGACAAGACAACTCAGAGCTCCACCAGGGTGCCAGCGCAACTGTATAAATTTGACTTGCGTATCGATGTGACATATTTAACTCAGATACCCGAAGTTTTGGGAAGCAAGGTAGGGGAGGGAGCAGAGCGCCGTTATACGGGAAAGCTGCTAAAGATGACATTGAGTGAATAGGAGGAAATGGTTTCGCTTCTGGGTTATCATCCCAGCATGCACCCGCTGTGCCATTCTCCTGCATTGCACGGCAGCTTTTCCAGAGAAGTATTCAGCTTTTCATCTGGCGTGTGACTTGCAAGATCGAGAATGACGTTAAAAGATCTTCACTGCTGTAGTGTCATGTGCTGTTGTGCAGACATGTCGTCAATGTGCAAATATAAACTCAGAGAGCAGTGTACACTAGAGACTCTGAGCCAGCCGAAACTTGCTCAGTATGAAGTAGATTCCACATTGCTCCAAGTATTGCAAGTAGCAAAGAGTTTCCAGAATTTCTGCTTGTCATTCTGTTCCCGGGGCGCTGATGTTTGTCTCATCCCCAGGAAGTGGACGATCTCCACTGGCGGATAACTAAACCAATTTGTTTCTACTTGCACGTTGTTCTGGGGGGCGGGGGTTGGAGGGCAAGAGTTCATTCGCTCTTCTGCTCTCTATCTCTCAATTCCTTGGGGTGAGAGGTATCTGTTACACTAATGCGTGGGAAGTCAGCAACTTTGATTGTGAACTTGCTCCCAAGGTCTATTATCGGGGAGATAGAAAGATGCTGTGCTGGAGGGACAGAGAGAAATGGACACCGAGGACTCTTCGCCCAGATAAATTCACATTGTTGTGCAGCCTTCTTGGTGTTCAGAAATCGTCTTCACGCAGCAATCTGACGGAAAGTCTATTGAAAAGTGGGCATCGCCTTCTTTGCTGCGACTGCGCAGCAGTTAACATCTGAGCCCCAAGTGGCCCAGATGAAGAGAATCCGAGTGAAACCTTCACTCACTGAGAGTCATCCCCACGGCCCTGAGCTGAGGGACTGCAGGCAGTCCAACACGGAAGGGACGGTTAAAAATGAACCATTGTTGCTCCCTCAGCCTCTCTGTCCCATATAAAGGTAGTGGGACGGCATAAACACGTAGCACCATTCTCGCGCAGGCAGAAGTCGTTCAGCAGATCGAGTCCATGGTGACTCTCTGTCACTTGTCTCTCTTTGAGGTTATTCACAACCCGTGAAATGCGTACTAATAGTGGGGGACTATGTCTGAATGGTGATACCGTTTGTGACAGACTGATCGGCTTGTCATTCACGTCCAAACAGGCGTGGCGAATTACTGCAGGGAATGGACGAAACTGCAAGGCATGTGTTTCAACTTTATCAACTCATTGGCATTTCACAGAAGTGGTTTTGCGATTTAGTTCATAGGAAACCTACGAAGAATAGGGGAAATCCACTCAGACCTCCAAAAAGCATGTTACTTTAACCGCGTGAGTTTCGGAATGATACATGGCATTCAGACCCTCAGGAAGTAGATGCAAAGGCAAGATACAAAATAAAGTTCCATGACAAAGGGCAGCTTCGATTCATCGACCTCGGGCTTAAGGGGCCCGCACACTCTCGCTGTGCCACTCTGCAGCTACTCTGTCTGTCACTTTCCACAGGTCCCTTCAGCCTTTCGTCTGGCACGCGGCATGCTCGTTCGAGCCTGATGTCAAAGACCTCCACTGCTGTCGTGTAATATGCTGTTTCGCAGACGTATGGAGGCTGTGCAAATAGAAACTTTTTTACTAAATTCCCACATTCTGTTGGTCGAACTGTGATTTCACACTGAATCACAACATGTGTCACAGCGCAGACGGAGGCCATGCGGCCCACCTTCGCTCTGCTGGTTCGAAACAGTAAGTAAATGTGCCTGTCTATTCGTATCATTCTCTTGCCTTCTCCATGTAATTCTACACATTGTTACTTTAAACATGACCACCAATTTCCCTTTTGCGTCTATGCCTCTGTGTAAATGTCAGATCGGGATTTTCTGACCCCAACCACTCCCTGTACGAAAGCATTCTTCCTAATGTCACTTTTAGTTCTTTTCCTCAAGACTTTAAAACCCAGCCGATCCTTTCAGGCGTGGGAGCAGTTTGACTACATTACTTTCTCTGTCTAGACCCCGCATGACTTGGTAAAGTTCCTTCAGGCCAGATTTCAAACTTCCGTTCTCCGAGGAGAGCTGTTCGCATTTTCTAATCTAGCTTTATCACTGACATTCCTCAAACATCGCACCACTCACGTCAACCTGTTTAACGCTATTTCCAATCATTTCACTTCCCTGCTTTCTGCACCACCCGTACTCCAAGGAGCCCAATCTCGTTTAACGAAGGTACTTTTTGTGAAATTTTTGAAAGCACTTTGGTACAAGCCATGAAACGCGGGCTCGTCCTGGATCTCTCGCAAGTCTGTGTAGAAAAAGACCCAAAGGGAGAATCATATCCCGAGACCAACGAGCGACACATCGAACCCCCATCCATCCCCGCCCTACCTCTTGAACCAGCTGAGTCTTGCTCAGTGTGAAATACATTTGACATTGCTCTCAGAATTGCAAGCGGCAAAGACTTTCCCGGACAGCTGCTTCTCATTCTGTCTTCCTGCTGCTGTTTGCCCGTCCCCAGGAACCGGGCCCTCTCTACTGGCAGAAAATTAAACCGTTTTGTTTCTAAACTTTTCTCTGACACCGGAGTGACCAGTGACAAGCATTGCCCTCCTCAACATAGGATACATAGAAAAGGAGAAGACCCCGCAGACCTCCACGAGTGTGCCATCTCAACTGTGCACATTGGGCCAGTATATCAAGGTGAAATAATTATGTCGAAGATCTTTGGAAAGCAGATCAGAAGACGAGGTGCTGAACAGTGCGCCGTCATACGGGAAAGCTGCTAAAGATGACATTGAGTGAATGGGACAGATAGTTTCCCTCCTGGGTTATGCTCCCATCACGCACCCGCAGACATATCTCCGACGTGCAAATCGTATAAACTCCGTCGAAGTTCCCACATTCCGTTTTTCGAACTGTGATTTCGCTCAGAATCACACAATTTCAACACTCGCAATGTTCAAACTTTAACAATATGCTTTTAGATATACCGCTGCCCAGATTCGATTTCCGGGCAGGGAAGAAATTTATAGTATAGCTGTCAGCCAGTACCGGCATCTCCCTGGTGGTCTAGTGGTTAGCATTCAGCGCTTTCACCGCCGCGGCCCGGGTTCGATTCCCGGTCAGGGAAGCAGTTTTCAATAGATTTTTTGGCTACCCATTCTCCTTAAATGTGCTGTACAGTTACTTGTTGGTCTTCGGAGTGACTGGCTGTGGCAATGTGTATGGCTCGTTGAAATAGTGTCCTGATTCAGGATTGTTTTTATGTTTAGGGATGATTGCTCCTGTAGCTAAGTTCTTGGTTCGCGTGTGTTGTCTTCCTGTAGACGCTGTTTTGAATATTACCGTTGACTGTTCGCTCTACTGTGATATCGAGAAATGGCACTTTGCTGTTGTTCTCCTATTTTGTGAATTTTATGCCAGTAAGGAGATTGTTGATGGTGTTGTAGGTTTCCTCTAATTTGTTTCAGTTTTTGATGACTGTGTCATCGCTGTAGCTGACCCAAAGTTTGGGTTGGGTCGTTGGAACGGTTGTTTGTTCGAGTCTCTGCATTGTTGCTTCTGTTAGGAATCCTGATACTGGTGGTTTCATGGGTGTTTCATTGATTTGTTTGTAGGGCTTGTTACTGAATATGAAGCGTTTGGTTAAGGCACAGTTCCATGCGCTTGACAGTGCTATCTTTGCTGATGAAGTTGGTGCTGTGTTTGTGTCTTTGGTTCTTCGAATAGTTTCTTCAGTTTTCTTTGGCCACGTTGATGTTAATGGATGTGAACCGGGCTGCTTTGTCAACCGACATCATTATTCCATCCTCTTCTATCTTCGGATCATTGATGTTCAGGAATTCTTGGGTGGAGTAAATGGAGTGGCGTGAATCTTCGACTTGGTGTTTTAGTCTTCAGTGGAGGCCTTTGACTGGTCTGTATATTGGTGTTCCAAGTAGTGAGACTATGGCCTGAGGGGGGCTCCTGGTTTGAAGAGGAGGAGAACAACAACAAAGTGCCATTCTTAGATGTCACAGTAGAGCGAACAGTCAATGGGGAACTTCAAACTAGCATCTACAGAAAAACAACACACACAAACCAAATACTTAACCACAGAAGTAATCATCCCAACACCCACAAACGAAGCTGCGTCAGGACATTATTTCAACGAGCCATGACACACTGCAGCACAGAGAAATTAGGAAGAGCACGAGAGAAATACGTATATAGTGTATTTAAGGAGAATGGGTACCCAATAAACCCAGTCCGCCGATTTCTCAGTGATGCTTCCAAGCTGACTCTCAAAAATTCGGTTTGTCCTCCATTCTTTCCTGTTTGTTTTTTGTGAGTTTTGAAAGCTTTTGGAATCCTCTGACTGAGTATTGGAGTTGGGAAGTTATGTTGTGGTTGTAGAGGACATTGGTTAGACCACTTTGGGTTAATATTGAGTGCAATTCTGGTCTCCCTCCTATCAGAAGGATATTGTGAAATTTGAAAGGGTTCTGAAGCTCCAATGGGTCCACAGAGGGGAAAAGGCCCTTCTGCTGCCCTGAGTGTGGGAAGGCCTTCAGTGATTCCTCTGCCCTGCTGACGCACCAGTTGTTTCCACACCGGGGAAGGCTGTTCTCCGGCCCTAAGTGCGAGATGGCCTTCAGCAGTTCTTCCCACCTGCTGAGACAACAGTGGGTCCACACTGAAGAGTGGCCTTTCTTCTGCCCCAAGTTCAGGAAGTGTTTTGCTCTTTCTTCCGACCTGCTGGCCCATTGCTGGGTCCACATGGGGGAGAGGTCGTTCAGTTGCCCTAAGTGCAGGAAGGCCTTCAGCAATTCCTCAGCCCTGCTGAGGCACCAGTCCGTCCACACCGGGGATAAGCTGTTCTCCTGCCCCGAATATGGGAAGGGCTTTACCCGCTCCTCCACACAGCTGATGCACCAGCTGGTCCACACGGGGATGGGGGTGGGGTGGAGGGAGGAGGCCATTTTGCTGCCCTGAGTGAGGGAAGTCCTTCAGCAATTCCTCCTCCCTGCTGAAGCATCAGTGTGTCCACACTGGGGAGATGCACTTCAGTTGGCCCGAGTGTGGGAAGAGATTCATGTTTTCCTGCAACTTGCAGAAGCACCTGAGCGGGCACCAGCGCTCCCAGCAATCAGATCCTACCGGTGACGCTGTCTTGGGTCACCTCCCAGGACTGAACCTTCTGGCAGTTCTGACACTGGGTGCAGTGGGAGAGTAGGTGGGCTGTTTTTGTTTTCTGCTGGACTGCAATTGCCTCCCCTACACCCAACAACCACTCGGACTAGGTTAATTTAGGATATCAGGTCAGCATGGACAAGTTGGACGAAAGATCTGTTTCCATGTTGTACGTGTCTCTGCCTACTGGTCCTGATGTAAGTTTAAAATAGACTCCAAGTAACTTGGAATTTTTCAATCTTGTTGAGCTCACCTCCTGAAAAGTTTCAGATATCCCATCAAGTTCAACACAAACGCAGAATTGAAGAAGTCAGAAGTCAGAACACCAAGGGGACCAAAACTGATCATAATATTCCAGGTGCAGCTTCATCCACGTCCTGTATAACTGCAACATAACTTGCCAACATCTATACTCAATTCTCTAACTGATGAAGGCCAGTGTGCTGAAACCTTTCTTCACTGCCTTGTGTACCGATGTTGTCAGAGATATAGGATCTACTTTAAACTGATCCACAATCCAGCTGCTGGGAGCACAGAAGCAGAGTAGTGCTGCGTGAGTATGCTGGGCAGATAACCTTGAGGTCGATGGCTAAAAATCATGTGATGTCTCTGTAAGCTGCTTTCATTTGCAAAGGTGCTCTGTTCTGTATCTTGCCTTTGCATCTGTTTCCCAAAAGCTTCTTCAATGGAGGAGTGGCAGCTGGAGCCCAGGGGTTCAACAACCCCCCGGAACTGGAGGAAGGTCCAAGCACCAAGAAGCGGGGGGTAAGGCTGGAGGCTGGATATGCTCAAGGCTTGCATTTTTTACTCATTTAAATGGTACCTACTGTATAGGGCTATGGTTTACATTAAAACCGGAGGATCATATCAGTGTTTAGATTTAGCCGTGGTAGTTGGTAAAATACACTCCCTGGAGGAGTACCTTCTATGATGCTGCATTTCTTGCCTTCTGCCCTTCCTCCATTTCTTATCTCCCATCTTGATTTTAGATTTGTTTGGTCAAATTTAATTTCATATTAATCAGACTTGGTATTCACTGTGTGCTATTAATTTGTTTGTTCGAATATTGTAAGTCAAAATTACTGGTGTAATTTCATTTCTGATGTCAGAGTTTGACATTGAATGTGCAGGTGTGAATACCAGTAAGTTGTGAAAATAAATCAAGAACTTGTGGTTTTTAACAAAAAAGAGCAGTTCACTGATATTCATGGCATTGTCTCATTTGGGTGTGATGATTCAAATCTGACCATCAAACCGTTTCATGCAGTCACACAATTTAATTAATTTTTTCTATAATTTAATGAAAGAAAATAACTCTGGCAGGCTAAGATTTATGCAATCTATTCATAAGTTAATGGCCATTGCTCGCAATATGGTCTCATCCACATTGGGGACACTGGATGCCAACAAGCGTAACGTTTCAGGGAACAGCTCTGGGTCACTGACACGAAACGACCAACCGCCCTGTGGCTGAACACTTAAACTCCCCCTCCCATTCCAACAAGGACATTCAAGTCCTGGGCCTCCTCCACTGCCAAACTCTTTATCCCCGACGCTTGTAGGAAAAACACCTCATCTTCTGCCTTCGGAACCTCCAACCACATGGGATCAATGTAGATTTCATCACTTTCCTCATTTCCTCTCCCGTACCTTGTCTCAGATCCAACCTTCCAATTCGACACCAATCTCTTGACCTGTCAAACCTGTCCACCTTGCTTCTCACCTATTTGCTCCACCCTCATCTCTGACTTATCACCATCAATTGCTGCCTCCATCTATCTATTGCACTCCCAGCTACCTTCCCTCCAGCCCCACTTCCTTCCCATTTATCTCTCAGTCCCCTTGGGCCACCCTTTATTCCTGATCAAGAGCTTATGCTCGAAACCAAGACTGTGATGAAGCAACATCCTCAATAAATAGGAAATAGCTCCCATGTCAGATTTCATCCCCTCTTCTGTTTCCCAGTTCTTTCAGAAATAAGAAAATTCTTTTTCTTCCACTAGAAAGTGGTCTTCCACTTTGCTCTGTCTGAAGTGTTATGCCACACCATTACTTCAGCCACCTTTTAAGAATCCTTTCAACCTGTTTTTCTAACAATTGTGGAGGTGACCAAAAGCAAACATTTCACTCCTCCTCAATGCCCCATTTCTCCTCCTATGAGCCATTTTGTCATGTTGTCTATGTTACAAGCAGCCGAGTGCACTTGGTTTCTGAATTGAAATTGGCCATTGAAGTGAACAGGATTAATATTTATCGATGGCTAACTGTGTTTGCACTAACTGTTATTATCCACGAATACCATGTCTTTTGTTCCACCAAAACTGGAAATAATGATCTGTATTTATATTGCAGTCGGATGTAGAAAATCATTCCAGCGATCTTCCCGTTATTATAGTTTACTGAGGCCATAACAGCATTGCGCGGCAGTTTGATGTGACTAAAACTTGGATGGAAAGAATGTAGATTGATGAGAAGTCAAAATGGCAGAGTCTCTGGCCACAATCGATCTGTCTGGCTTGGTTATATGAGTGGCGGCTCTTCAAGAGCAATTTCTACTCCATCACTTCAACCAGCAAGAGGAGATAAGTGTGAACACAACATTCTAACTGTGACATATACGCATTGCTTCGATGTTATTGATCAAAATCCTGGAACTCGATCCTGAACCTTCATTATAGACCACATCATATTTGTGAAGCAATTTAAGAGGCAGCTCATCACCACTTTTTCCAAGGACAGTTTGGGAAGACTTGCTGGCAGAGCCAATGATATTCACATGATATTGGAGACAGTCTAACCGTATGGATACATGATTGGCTCACCAATGATGCAGCAGGGATAAGAGGCATGTTCAGGATCGCAACTTGTAACGAACAATGTGGCACAGGGATCAGTGCTGGGGCCAAAATTATTTACAATATGTATATGAATTACTTGGAAAAGTGAAGTGAATGTACTATTGCCAAGACTGCAGTGGAGACAGTTGATGGGAATGCAGGTGGTGAGGATGACATGGAGAGGGATATCGACAGGTTAAGCAAAAGGTTTGGGCCTTTTAGCTAAGGGAAGATATACTGACATTGGAGGCAGACTAGAGAAGGTTGACCAGGACGATATCAGGAATGGAAATAATGTCTTATAAGGAGAAATGAATAGATTGGGCTCGTGGTTATTAGAAGTTAGAAGATTTCGAGGTAACATTATTGTCACAAACAAGATTCTGAGGAGACGTGACAGGCTACATGTGGGAAAGGTTACCCTTGTGGGTGAGTTTAGAACCTGAGGGAATAACTTGCAAATAAGGGATTGCATATTTAGGACAGCTGTTGAGCCTGGATTGTTAAGTGCATTCAAAACTAACATTTTTTTTAATCAGAAAGGGAATTGAGGATTATGGGGAAACAGCAGGAAATTGAAGTTGATGTTTCCCAGAATAATAGTGGGAGACAAAGTGCGACATCCCATGAATAAATAAAGGAAAATATTCAGGAGAACACTTTCATTGAAGGGAAGACTGGGATCTAGTGATAATGATTGAGCAACCCAGAGATCAAAGTCTTCTGAGAACACAAATTGAAATCCTATCATGGCTTCTGGTAGAATTTATGTTGAACTAATTAAAAGATCTGGAAGTGAGAGTTTCTCTCTGTCTTGGCAAACAGGAAACAGTTAGTCACTAAAATAATGAATTGCAGATGTTGGAGATCAGCAACAAAGGGCAAAATTGCTTGGGAAACTCAACAGGTTTGGCAGAATCTTTGGAGAGATGTTTTGAATTCAGTCAAGTTTTGAAGGACCACTGGACTCAAAGCAGTAACACTGTTGTCTCTTCATAGATGCTACCAGAACTGTTGTGTTTCTCCAGAAACTTTCTTTTTTAAGGCAGGAAACCTACCATTCATGAACCCTGCATGCATGTACGTGCGTGCGCGCACACACACACACACACACACACACACACACACACACACACACACACACACACACACACTCCTTGTGACTCCAGACCGACTATAATGTGGTTGACTCTCAACTGCCTTCTAGCATGTAGTCACAACTACTCTGTCCAAGGGCCATGAGGGTTAATGAGCAAATGTTGGGTGTGCTCACAATTATCACATCCCACAAAATATTTTCTCATAACTGAAGAAAAACATAGATTAATGAAGGACAGCCAAAACAAACTGCTATGTGAAAGTCATGCCCAACTAACCTGATTTGCTTGTAGTTATATTTTTTTAAATCCTCTTCAGAGAGGATATTGATTACACCACTGTTGGAATACTGCATGCAATTCTGGGCTCTCTGCTACAGGAAGGACGTTGTGAAACTTGAAAGGATTCAGAAAACATTTACAAGGATGCTGACAGGGTTGGAGGGTTTGAGCTACAGGAAGAGGCTGAATCGACTGGGGTCATTTTCCCAGAAGTTTTGTAGGATGAGGGGTGACTTTATAGATGTTTATAAAATCATGAGGGCATGGATAGGGTAAATTGAAAAGGTCTTTTCCCTGGGGAGGGCGAGTCCAGAACTAGATTGCATAAGTTTAAAGTTATTGGCAAATGGAGTTTAATATAGCTAAGTATGAGGTCTTACATTTTGTATAGTCAAACCAAGGTCGGATTTACATGGTGAATGGTAGGACCTTGAGTGTCGTTGAACAGAGAGATTTTGAAGTTCAGGTTTTGGCACACTGGACTTCATCAGTGATGGCATTCAGTCTAAGATACCAAATTAGAGGAGAGACATGCACCAAATATTAACGTCTACCAACAAGCAGCAAATCTTTTTCATATGCAGCATTTTGAACCAAGAGATCTCGTGTTACGGGTTTTTAGTTCCGAGAAAATGGAGTCGTGGGTAGACAGGGTGGTGTAGAAGGCTTTTGGCATGCTTGCTATCATTGGTCAGAACATTGAGCACAGGAGTTGGGACATCTTGTTGCAGCTGTCACACATGCCGCACAACAACGAATCGCATGGCCCTGTCCCCCCTCTGACTGGTTGTCACTTTGAATATCTGGGGGAAGATTAGACCCACATTCCTGTGTTTGACTCATATGTACTTATCCAAATAATTTTAAACATTGTAACGTTACCTGCATCCACCACTTCCTCTGACAGTTCATTCCATACCTTCAATGTAAAAGAGGTTCCCCCGCCCTCGTCCATTTTAAATCTTCTCCCTCTCATCTTAAAAATATACTCCCAAATTTTGAACTCCCTGGTTATTCAACTTATCTTTGTCCCTTATGATGTAACAAACCTCCATAACCTCCACCCACAACCTTCTACACTCCAGTGAAAAAAAAATCCCAGCCTATGCCGTCTATAAATCATTCTGGCAACATCATAGTTAAAAAAGGTGAGCTTTAAGAATTGACTGAAAGGGCAGTGAAGATTCAACCAGCTGACAGCGGATCTGAAATCACATGTAGATCAGATCAGATCAGGTTTGGACAGCAGGAAACCAGATAAGATTTTTACAACAAACCACAACGGTTTCATCATTAGACTTTTAATTCCAGATTTCTATTGAATTCAGATTCCACCATCTGCCGTGGCAGGTTATGAACCCAGGTTCCCAGAACATTACTTGGGTGAATAGTCTGCTGACAATAAAGTCGACCATTGCCTCCCCTGAACACATTGGCATATTGTGTTATTGTGTTTAGAGGTAACAGAGGAGCAAGAGGTTTCAGCAGCTGCTAAGTTGTTGATATTACACAAGAGAACATCAGCGCTCTCAGTAATGGCACATACTGAAGCCAGGACACTGTATCAGAGTTGAGGGCTCGGGAACCATAAGCAATAGGAATAGGAAAATGCCATTCAACCCCTTGAGCCGACTTCTCCATTCAATAGAATTGTGGCTGATCTGACATTCCGCACATGCACTCTCCTGCCCTTTTTCCTGTAACTATTCATCCCCCAACTGATCATGAATCTATCGATCTTAGTTTTAAATGTAACATGAAGGCTGTCAACAGAGTTACTGGGATGGAGGAAGGGTGGCCTCAGGTCGAACTTGGGGACGAACACAATGCCTTCACACTTCACAATATATAACTAAGGGAATTTTTATAGTTTATAGTTAAAAATTCCTGAAGAAGGGCTCATGCCCGAAACATCGATTCTCCTGCTCCTTGGATGCTGCCTGACCTGCTGCGCTTTTCCAGCAACACATTTTCAGCTCTGATCTCCAGCACCTGCAGTCCTCGTAAATTACAAAAGAAACCTAGCACAAAATACCAAAATGTGTAGCAAAAGCTTCCATCAACACCCTCTGTCTTCTACCTTCTAGCAAGTTCTGCATCCAAATGGCTAGTTGTCCCTGCATTCCATGCGATTAAACCTTGCTCACCAGTCTCCCATGAGGACCCTTGATGAACGCCTGACTGAAGTCCATATAGATCACGTCCATCGCTATGCCCTCATCAATCCACTTTGTACTTCTTCAAAAAACTCAATCATGTTCCTGAGACATGATTTCCCAAGCATAAAGCCATGCTGGCTATCCCTAATCATTTTTTGCATTTCCAAATACATGTAAATCCTATCTCTCAGGATTCTCTCCAAAACCTTGCCCTTCACGGATGTCTGGCTCACCGGTATATAGTTCCCTGGCTTTTCCTTACCACCTTTCTTAAATAGTGGCACCATGTTAGCCACCCTCTAGCCTTCCGGCACCTCACCTGTGACTATTGATGATACAAATGTCTCAGTGAGAGGCCCAGCAATCACTTCCCCAGTTTCTCACCGAGTTTTAGTGCACTCCTGATCAGGTCCTTAGGATTTATCCGCTTCAATGCTTTTCAAGATATGCAGCAATTTCGCATCTGTAATATGGACACTTTTTCAAGATGTCACCATCTACTTTCTCACATTCTATATCTTCCATGCCCTTGTCCATAGCAAACACTGATGCACAATATCCGTTCAGCATCCACCGCACCCCCCCCCACCCCCCATCTCCTGCAGCTCCAAACAAAGGCCGTGTGTGGAGGGGCCCTATTCTCTCTCTTGTTATCCTTTTGTCCTCAACGTATATATATAAAAAAACCCTTTGGGTTACCCTTAACTCTATTTTCCAAAGCTATCTCATGTCTCCTTTTTGCCCTCATGATTTCCCTCTTATGTACGCTCGTACTGCCTTCATACTCTAAGGATTCACTCGATCGCTCTGTCGATACCTGACGTATGCATCCTTCTTTCTCTTAACCAAAATCTCAATTTCTCTAGTTATCCAGCATTCCCTACACCTACCAACCTTTCCTTTCACCCTAACAGGAACATACTGTGTCTGGACTCTTGTTATCTCATATTTGAAGGCTCCCCATTTTCCAGCAGTCCTTTAACCTGCGAACAACTGCCCCCAATCAGCTTTTGAAAGATCTTGTCTAATACCTGAGTCTTCATCCAATTTAGAACTTCAACTTTTAGATCGGATATATTATTTTCAATCACGATTCTAACGTTAATAGAATTATGGTTGCTGACACTTAGGATTTGCGCCCTCGCCAGTCTGTACATCCACATTTAGAATTAGAAAATTTCCTTGTACAGACTTAACAAATTCCTCTATTTGGCGGATAATTAAATGGGCAGGAGTTATACCTGGGGTCAACTCTTCCTTCATTCCCATCAACCCAACCCCATTCCCACCCCAATAGTCCAACGGCACTTTCCACTGCAACCGCCGAATGTGTGACACCAGCCCATTTACCTGCTCCCTCCTCACTCTCCAAAGGCCCAAACTTACCTTCCAGGTGAAGCGGCACTTTACCTGCACTTACCACAACCCAGTCTACTGCATTTGCTGCTCACCTTGTGGTCTCATCTACAATGGGGAAAACGAAGCATAAACTGGGTGACTGCTGCACAGAACATCTACATTCTGCCTGCAAAAAGGACCCTGAGATTCCAGTTGCCTGCTAATTCCACACCCCACCCTGTTCCCTGGCCGACATCTCTGTCTCAGGTTTTCTGTAGTGTCCCAGCGAAGCTCAGCACCAGCAGAACGAAGAGCACCGAATATTACACTTGGAGACAATCCATCCCTCCGGTCCCAATATCGAATTCAGTAATTCTAGGGCCTGAACTCCATAGTGTCCTCGTCCCTTCCATACAAACCAAGCCTTGTTATTACATAGTCTGTCATTACACACTACTTATTCCTAGCCACGAACAGTCTCCATTCACCCTCCCACGTGGATCGTTATCAACTCCCTTTCCTGTTCAACAGTTCTTCCCTCGCTTTAGGGTCTGTCCTAATTTATGATTTACTGCATCCGCCTTCCTCCCACAAAATCTCCTGCATATAAACTAACGTTTTCCCAATCACCATCAATTCTATGGAAGGGTCATCGGCAAATACTGTTTTTTTTGTTTCTGATCTACAGCATCCACAGTTCTTTCAGCTTTTTATTGACGTCGAGTTGGAAATTGTTTCGAGAGACAGAATGGGAGGGAGGAGAGACAGAACAGACATGAACTGTTGATCTCCGTTGTTACTCATAACATAAAATCATTGTAGTGTGATCAATTCCCTTAAGAATGAATAGAGTTCCTGAGCTGTCTGTGAGCTTGTGGCGCAATGGTAGCGCGTCTAACTCCAGACCAGAAAATTGCGTGTTCAAATCGCATCAAGCTGATTGAAGCTGAAAATGTGTTGCTGGTTAAAGCACAGCAGGTTAGGCAGCATCCAAGGAACAGGAAATTCGACGTTTCGGGCCAGAGCCCTTCAGGAATGAGGAGAGTGTGCCAGGCAGGCTAAGATAAAAGGTAGGGAGGAGGGACTTGGGGGACGGGCGATGGAGATGTGATAGGAGGTCAAGGTGAGGGTGATAGGCCGGAGTGGAGTGGGGGCGGAGAGGTCAGCAAGAAGATTGCAGGTTAGGAGGGCAGTGCTGAGTTCGAGGGAATTGACTGAGACAAGGTGGGGGGAGGGGAAATGAGGAAACTGGAGAAATCTGAATTCATCCCTTGTGGTTGGAGGGTTCCCAGGCGGAAGATGAGGTGCTCTTCCTCCAACCGTCGTGTTGTTATGTTCTGGCGATGGAGGAGTCCAAGGACCTGCATGTCTTCGGTGGAGTGGGAGGGAGAGTTAAAGTGTTGAGCCACGGGGTGGTTGGGTTGGTTGGTCCGGGCGTTCCAGAGGTGTTCCCTGAAGCATTCCGCAAGTAGGCGGAATATAGAGGAGGCCACATCGGGTGCAGGGGACGCAATAGATGATGTGTGTGGAGGTGCAGGTGAATTTGTGGAGGATATGGAAGGATCCCTTGGGGCCTTGGAGAGAAGTAAGGGAGGAGGTGTGGGCGCAAGTTTTGCATTTCCTGCGGTTGCAGGGGAAGGTGCCGGAAGTGGAGGTTGGGTTGGTGGGGGGTGTGGACCTGACGAGGGAGTGGTCTTTGTGGAACGCTGATAGGGGAGGGGAGGGAAATATATCCCTGGTGGTGGGGTCCGTTTGGAGGTGGCGGAAATGACGGCGGATGATACACTGTATACGGAGGTTGGTGGGGTGGTAGGTGAGAACCAGTGGGGTTCTGTCTTGGTGGCGGTTGGAGGGGCGGGGCTCAAGGGCGGAGGAGCGGGAAGTGGAGGAGATGCGGTGGAGGGCATCGTCGATCACGTCTGGGGGGAATTTGCGGTCCTTGAAGAAGGAGGCCATCTGGGCTGTACGGTATTGGAACTTGTCCTCCTGGGAGCAGATGCGGTGGAGACGAAGGAATTGGGAATATGGGATGGCGTTTTTACAGGGGGCAGGGTGGGAGGAGGTGTAGTCCAGGTAGCTGTGGGAGTCAGTCGGTTTATAGTAGATATCTGTGTTGAGTCGGTCGCCCGAGATAGAAATGGAAAGGTCTAGGAAGGGGAGGGAGGAGTCTGAGACAGTCCAGGTGAATTTGAGGTCGGGATGGAAGGTGTTGGTAAAGTTGATGAACTGTTCAACCTCCTCGTGGGAGCACGAGGCAGCGCCGATACAGTCATCGATGTAGCGGAGGAAAAGGTGGGGTGTGGTGCCAGTGTAGTTGCGGAAGATGGGTGACTGTGAGGAGTTTGCACATTCTCCCAGTGTCTGCGTGGGCTTTCTCTGGGTGGTCCTGTCCAAAGATATGCAGGTCTGAGGTTTGATGAAGGCCTTCCTGCACTGAGAGCAAGTGAACAACCTCTCCCCCATGTGGACCCACCAGTGGGCCAGCAGGTCAGAAGAAAGAGCAAAGCCCTTCCTGCACTCGGGGCCGAAGAACGGCCTCTCCTCGGTGTGGACCCACTGGTGTCTCAGCAGGTGGGAAGAACTGCTGAAAGCCATCTCACACTCAGGGCATGAGAACAGCCGTCCCGGGTGTGGACCAACTGGTGTGTCCGCATGGCAGAGGAATCACTAAAGGCCTTCCCGCACTCAGGGCAGCAGAAGGACCTTTCCTCTCTGTGGACACATTGGTGCTTCAGAACCCTTTCTAATTTCACAATATCCTTCTGATAGGAGGGAATCCAGAATTGCACACAATATTCCAAAGGTATTCCACAATATTCCAGTGTCCTGTTCAGCCACAACGTAACTTCCCAACTCCAATACTCAAGTCAGAAGATTGCGGAAGTTTTTAAAACTCACAAAATCAAACATGATAAAATGGAAGGGCAAGCCGAACTTTTGAAGTCAACTTGGAAGCATCATTGAGAAATCGGCGGACTGGGTTTATTAGGTACCTGTTCTCCTTAAATACACTGTATACATCTTTCTCATCGGCTCTTCGTTGTTCACAAAACCAAGCTGAGTATCCTTGATCACATTATTCCTATCCATATGTTAATAAATCCTATCCCTTACAATTCTCTCTGAGACTTTGCCCATAACAGAAGTGAGACTCACCGGCCTATTGTTACTAGGGTTATCCCTACTCCCGTTCTTGAACAAGGGAACCACATTTGCTATCCTCCAGTCTTCTGGCACTATTCCTGTAGACAACGAAGTCATAAAAATCAAGGCCAATGGCTCTGCAATCTCCTCCCTTGCTTCCCAGAGAATCCTAGGATATATGCCATCAGGCCCAGGGGACTTAACTATTTTCACCCTTTCCAGAATTTCCAATACCTCTTCCCTACATACCTCATAGCCATCCACTTTAATTAGTTGTGACTCAATATTCACATCGGCAACAATGTCCTGTTCCTGAGTGAGTACTGATGAAAAGTATTCATTCAGTGTCTCCCCAAACTCTTCGGCCTCCATGCGCAACTTCCGACTACTATCCTTGACTGGACTTATTCCTACCCGAGTCATTCTTTTATTCCTGACATACCTATAGAAAGCCTTTGGGTTTTCCCTAAACCTACCAACCAAGGACTTTTCATGTCCCCTCCTTGCTGCTCTTAGCTCTCTCTTTAGATCCTCCCTGGCTACCTTATAACTCTCAATCGCCCCAATTGAACCTTTCACGCCTCATCTTTACATAGGCCGCCCTCTTCGCTTTAACAAGGGATTCCAATTCATTATTAAACCACGGGTCCCTCACACGACCCTTTCCTCCCCGCCTGACAGGTACAAACTTATCAAGGACACTCAATAGTTGATCCTTGAACAAGCTCCACATATCGATTGTGCCCTTCCCTTGAAGCCTACTTTTCCAAGCCACGCATCCTAAGTCATGCCTCACCGCATCATAATTTCCCTGCCCCCCGCTATAACTCTTGCCCTACAGTGCACACGTAACCTTCTTCATCACCAGAGTAAAAGTCACCGAATTGTGGTCACTGTCCCCAAATTGCTCACCTACCTCCAATTCTAACACCTGGCCTGATTCGTTACCCAGAACCAAATCCAGTACGGCCTCACCTCTTGTTGGCCTGTCAACATATTGTGTCAGGAAACCCTCCAGCACACATTAGACAAACACCGACCCATCTAAAGTACTCAAGCTATAGCTTTCCTAGTCAGTATCTGGAAAGTTAAAGTCCACCATAACAACCACCCTATTACTTTCACTCTTCTCCTGAATCACCCTCACAATCCTTTCTTCTACGTCTCTAGGACTATTAGGCCTGCAGAAAACTCCTAACAGGGTGACCTCACTTTTCCTATTTCTAACCTCAGCCCAAACTACCTCAGATGGCGAGTTTTCATCCATCGTCTTTCCACCGCTGTAATACTATCCTTGACAAGCAGTGCCACACCTCCCCTCTTTTACCCCCACCTCTGACACTACTAAAACATTTAAACACTGGAACCTGCAACAGCCAATTCTGTCCCTGTTCTACCCATGTCTCCGTAATAGCCACAACATCGAAATCCCAGGTCCCAACCCACGCTGCAAGTTCACCTATCTTATTTCGTATACTTCTCGCATTGAAGTATATACACTTCAAGTCACGTTCCTGTTTAGAGGCACCCTCCTTCGAGATTGATGCCATGTTCCTAACCTCCCTACACTCAAGGTCCTGCACCCTAAAGCTACAGTCTAGGTTCCATGCCCCTGCAGAATTAGTTTAACCGCCCCCCACAAAGAGCACTAGCAAACGTCCCACCAAGGATACTGGTGCCCCTCAGGTTAAGGTTTAGACCATCCTGTTTATAGAGGTCCCACCTTCCCCAGAAAGAACCCCAGTTATCCAGATACCGGAATCCCTCCCTCCTGCACCATCCCTGTAGCCACACATTTATCTGTTCTCTCTCACTATTCCTCAACTCGCGATCAAGTGGCACGGGTAACAAACCAGAGACAACAACTCTGTTTGTTCTAACTCTGCGCTTCCAACCTAACTCCCTGAAAGTATGCATAACATCCTCATCCCTCTTCCTACCTATGTCGTTGGTGCCAATGTGGACCACGACTTCGGGTGCTCTCCGACCCCCTTAAGGACCCGGAAAACACGATCAGAGACATCACGTACCCTTGCACCTGGAGGCAACATACCAATCGTGAGTCTCTCTCGCCCCACAAAACCACATATCTGTGCCCCAAACTATCGAGTCCCCAATAACTATTACTCTGCTCTTTTCCAACCTTCCCTTCTGAGCATTGGGAAACAGGCTCCGTGCCAGAGGCCTGAACCCCACTGCTTACCCCTGGTAAGTCGTCCCCCCTACAAGTATCCAAAATGATACACTTGTTCTTCAGGGGAACGACTGCAAGGGGTCGCTGTACGGGCTGCTATCTCCAAGTACCCCTCACTATCACCCATCTGTCTGCAATCTTTGGAGTTGCTACTTCCCGAAAGCTCCGATCCATGACCCCCTCTGTCTCCTGAATGATTCTAATTTCATCCAACTCCAGCTCCGTTCCCGAAGACGGTCTTGGAGGAGCTGGAGGTGGGTGCACTTATGGCAAGTGTAATCAGCAGTGACGACCATGGCATCCCTCAACTCAAACATGTTACAAGAGGAACATTGCACTGTCTTCACTGCCATCCCTCTAAAGTAACCTTTAAGAAAACTAGGTCTGAAGAATAGAACAAGCAAAAAATGCAGCACTTACCTGCTTACCGTAACGGATCTTATTTTATAAGGTTAGGGAGGAGGGCGGGGTGGAGGGGACTTACCCCTGTAGTGCCTCGGGTTACTCTCCTGCGCGCTATTTATAGGAAAGAGAAACCTACCCAGGTTAGCTTGCGCTACACCAGCTTCCGGGGTCCACTCCGCGCTTTTTTCCAATAAAGGCGCGAGGAGAGTCCCGGAGATGTGACTTGACTTAAGTCTCCCAATGTTATAGAGTCGCAATGTAACAAATAAGTTACATTGATGGATGCACCGGTGAAAGTCTTCTTACTGCTGCAGCCCGGGTTCGATTCCCGGGCAGCGAGGCCATTTTCTGCAGAGCTACAAGG